>NW_024609820.1:555000-650000 GCF_018296145.1 Oncorhynchus tshawytscha
TACCAGAGATATCCAAGAGATATCCACACCAGAGATATCCATACCAGATAGATATACCAGAGACAGCCATACCAGAGACAGCCATACCAGAGATTTCCAAGAGATATCCATATCAGAGATAGACATACCAGAGATTCCATACCAGAGATACCCATACCAGAGATATGCATACCACATATATGCAAGAGATATCCATAACTGAGATATCCATACCATAGACAGCCATTCCAGAGACAGCCATACCAGAGATATCGATATCAGAGATATCCATACCAGAGAAATCCATACCAGATATAGCCATACCAGAGATATCCATACCAGAGATATCCATACCAGAGACAGCCATACCAGAGATATCCAAGAGATATCCATACCAGAGATATCCATACCAGAGACATCCATACCAGAGATATCCATACCAGAGATATCCATACAAGAGACAGTCATACCAGAGACAGTCATGCCAGAGATATCCAAGAGAAATCCATACCAGAGATAGACATACCAGAGATATCCATACCAGAGACAGCCATACCAGAGACATCCATACCAGAGGTATGCATACCACAGATATCCAAGAGATATCCATACCAGAGACTTCCATACCAGATTTAGCCATACCAGAGATATCCATACTAGAGGTCGACCGATTAATCGGAATGGCCGATTAATTAAGGCCGATTTCAAGTTTTCATAACAATCGGAAATCTGTATTTTTGGGCGTCGATTTGCCTATTTAAAAAATATATATAATTATATACCTTTATTTAAGTAGGCAAGTCAGTTAAGAACACATTCTTATTTTCAATGACAGCCTAGGAACGGTGGGTTAACTGCCTCGTTCAGGGGCAGAATGACAGGTTTTCACCTTGTCAGCTCGGGGGATCCAATCTTGCAACCTTACAGTTAACTAGTCCAACGCAATAACGACCTGCCTCTCTCTCGTTGCACTCCACAAGGAGACTGCCTGTTACGCGAATGCAGTAAGCCAAAGTAAGTTGCTAGCTAGCACTAAACTTATCTTATAAAAAACAATCAATCATAATCACTAGTTAACTACACATGGTTGATGATATCACTAGATATTATCTAGCGTGTCCTGCGTTGCATATAATCTGACTGAGCAGACAAGCATACAAGTATCTAAGTATCTGACTGAGCGGTGGTAGGCAGAAGCAGGCTTGTAAGCATTCATTCAAACAGCACTTTCGGTCGTTTTGCCAGCAGCTCTTCGTTGTGCGTCAAGCATTGCGCTGTTTATGACTTCAAGCCTATCAACTCCCGACATGAGGCTGGTGTAACCGAAGTGAAATGGCTAGCTAGTTAGCGAGCGCTAATAGCGTTTCAAACCTCACTCGCTCTGAGCCTTGGAGTGGTTGTTTCCCTTGCTCTGCATGGGTAACGCTGCTTCGAGGGTGGCTGTTGTCGTTGTGTTCCTGGTTCGAGCCCAGGTAGGAGCGAGGAGAGGGACGGAAGCTATACTGTTACACTGGCAATACTAAAGTGCCTACAAGAACATCCAATAGTCAAAGGTATATGAAATACAAATGGTATAGAGAGAAATAGTCCTGTAATTCCTATAATAACTACAACCTAAAACTTCCTACCTGGGAATATTGAAGACTCATGTTAAAAGGAACCACCAGCTTTCATATGTTCTCATGGTCTGAGCAAGGAACTGAAACGTTAGCTTTCTTACATGGCACATATTGCACTTTTACTTTCTTCTCCAACACTTTGTTTTTGCATTATTTAAACCAAATTGAACATGTTTCATTATTTATTTGAGGCTAAATTGATTTTATTGATGTATCATATTAAGTTAAAATAAGTGTTCATTCAGTATTATTGTAATTGTCATTATTACAAATTTTTTAAAAAGTCCGGTATCGGCTTTTTTGTCCTCCAATAATCGGTATCGGCGTTGGAAAATCATAATCGTCGACCTCTAATCCATACCAGAGATATCTGTACCAGAGATATCCATACCAGAGATATCCATACCAGAGATATATGTACCAGAGATATCCATACCAGAGATAACCATACCAGAGATATCCATACCAGAGATATATGTACCAGAGATATCCATACCAGAGATATCCATACCAGAGATATCCATACCAGAGATATCCATACCAGAGATATATGTACCAGAGATATCCATACCAGAGATATCTGTACCAGAGATATCCATACCAGAGATATCCATACCAGAGATATATGTACCAGAGATATCCATACCAGAGATATCCATACCAGAGATATATGTACCAGAGATATCCATACCAGAGATATCTGTATCAGAGATATCCATACCAGAGATATATGTACCAGAGATATCCATACCAGAGATATCTGTACCAGAGATATCCATACCAGAGATATCTGTACCAGAGATATCCATACCAGAGATATCTGTACCAGAGATATCCATACCAGAGATATCCATACCAGAGATATCTGTACCAGAGATATCCATACCAGAGATATCTGTACCAGAGATATCCATACCAGAGATATCTGTACCAGAGATATCCATACCAGAGATATCCATACCAGAGATATCTGTACCGAGATATCCATACCAGAGATATCTGTACCAGAGATATCCATACCAGAGATATCTGTACCAGAGATATCCATACCAGAGATATCTGTACCAGAGATATCCATACCAGAGATATCCATACCAGAGATATCCATCCCAGAGATATCCATAGCAGAGATATCCATACCAGAGATATCCATACCAGAGATATCCATACCAGAGATATCCGTACCAGAGATATCCGTACCAGAGATATCCATACCAGAGATATCCATCCCAGAGATATCCATCCCAGAGATATCCATACCAGAGATATCCATCCCAGAGATATCCATACCAGAGATATCCATACCATACCAGTTTGTGCTGTTGGCTTTAAAGGGTAAAATACGTAGGCCTAACTTTCTGATATTGGCAGAATGAATGTCATGGATATCTTTATCCCTGGCTAGTCATTGATCTACAGTACATAGTGTGAACATCAAGGACAAAGTAACAATAAGAAGAAGTATACACACACACACACACACACACACGCACGCACACACACACACACCATGAGCCCAGCATCAAAGTGTTTCACGCCTCCTCTTCCTGCAGAAATAATTAACCTACACAACCTACATTGATTCAGTAGGAAATGAGCAACAGCCAGCCAAGGTCTAAATAGCACAGACCAGGGTGTTATTGTTTCACAAATGAGAGAACAGTTTAAATGCTTGGCAAATAATACATGGCCCCTGCTGGACGTCTAGTGGGGGGTGGGCAGGAACAGGACACCACGCAACCAACCAACGGACACTATAGGATGGAGCCAATGGAATAGTCCCAAGGTGGAAACTCCAAGGTACACACCTCAAATACTTTCACAATACTAGTACACTCAATACTAGTACACTCAATATGAGTACACGCAATACTAGTACACTCAATATGAGTACACACACCTCAAATACTTTCAAATACTAGTACACGCAATACTAGTACACTCAATATGAGTACACACACCTCAAATACTTTCACAATACTAGTACACTCAATACTAGTACACTCAATATGAGTACACGCAATACTAGTACACTCAATATGAGTACACACACCTCAAATACTTTCACAATACTAGTACACTCAATATGAGTACACGCAATATTAGTACACTCAATACGATTACACTCAATATGAGTACACGCAATACTAGTACACTCAATATGAGTATACTCAATACTAGTACACTCAATACTAGTACACTCAATATGAGTACACGCAATACTAGTACACTCAATATGAGTACACGCAATACTAGTACACTCAATACTAGTACACTCAATACTAGTACACTCAATACTAGTACACTCAATATGAGTACACGCAATACTAGTACACTCAATATGAGTACACACACCTCAAATACTTTCACAATACTAGTACACTCAATATGAGTACACGCAATATTAGTACACTCAATACGATTACACTCAATATGAGTACACGCAATACTAGTAAACTCAATATGAGTATACTCAATACTAGTACACTCAATACTAGTACACTCAATATGAGTACACGCAATACTAGTACACTCAATATGAGTACACGCAATACTAGTACACTCAATACTAGTACACTCAATACTAGTACACTCAATACTAGTACACTCAATATGACTACACGCAATACTAGTACACTCAATATGAGTACACGCAATACTAGTACACTCAATATGAGTACACGCAATACTAGTACACTCAATATGATTACACGCAATACGATTACACTGGTACACTCAACCTCACCCTTCATTTACAGAGTGGGTTTTTTACCCCACTACTCAGAGGAGATATCCTGCTCTGAGGAGATATCCTGCACTGAGGAGATATCCTGCACTGAGGAGATATCCTGCACTGAGGAGATATCCTGCACTGATGAGATATCGTGCTCTGAGGAGATATCGTGCTCTGAGGAGATATCCTGCACTGAGGAGATATCCTGCTCTGAGGAGATATCCTGCTCTGTGGAGAAATCCTGCACTGAGGAGATATCCTGCTCTGAGGAGATATCCTGCACTGTGGAGATATCCTGCACTGTGGAGATATCCCGTCTTTCAGGCTGCTCTGTGATGATAAGCCTCCTCTCAATATCGGTGTCCCAAATGGCACCTTATTCACTACATAATGCACTACTTTAGACTTGAGCCCTATGGGTGCTGGTCCAAAGTAGTGCACTAAAAAGGGAATAGGGTGACATTTGGAACACAACGTAGTGAGTGGGTTTTCCACACGACTTCAAGGAACTAGCCAGGCTTTCCTCCCTTCCTCCATTCCTCATCCATCCTCCATTCCTCATCCATCCTTTTTTTGTCATCCATATATCCTGGGTCTCTGATGATGGTGCTCCTCTCAAGGTGACCCATTTAAAACCCTGCTGCTGCTCTCCTCTCTCTCTCCCTCTCTCTCTCTCTCATTTCTCTCTCCCTCTTTCATTTCTCTTTCTTTCCTTTCTCTCTCGCTCTCTCTTTTCCCTCCCTTTTTTCTCTCTCACTCTCCCTCCCTCTCTCTCTTTAAATTTCTTTCTTTCACTCTCTCCCTTTCTCTCTCTCTGCCCCCACTCTCTCTTCCCTTCCCTGTCCTGGTTTCAGCTGATAGAGGGTATAAATAACAGCACTCTTCCACAGAGGCTAAAAGGCTTTTATTTCTGTGGTCTAGCCGTGTGAAAATAACACAGTACATTGAGTGATGATGACTTGATGAGTTCTAGATCACTTCTGTCATGGATAGTCAGATGGATATGTTAGTAGGAACTGAGCACTGTCTGCTGGGAAGTCACTAAGCAGCACTAACTCCTTCTCATTGTGTGTGCCAGGTCCCAAACAGACTAGAGAAACATCAATTGTGACAATCACGATATAGTCATATAACTGTGGCATGGACATCTAGTGAGAACCCTGTCATGGCTATTGGTCATAGGTTACTACAGACAGACACTACCAGATAGGAAGGTGTTACTGATCTGCACTGAATGGGTAATACTTTACTGATCTGCACTGAATGGATAAATACTGTACAGATCTGCACTGAATGGATAAATACTGTACTGATCTGCACTGAATGGGTAATACTTTACTGATCTGCACTGAATGGATAAATACTGTACTGATCTGCACTGAATGGGTAATACTTTACTGATCTGCACTGAATGGATAAATACTGTACTGATCTGCACTGAATGGGTAAATACTGTACTGATCTGCACTGAATGGATAAATACTGTACTGATCTGCACTGAATGGATAAATACTGTACTGATCCGCACTGAATGGATAAATACTGTACTGATCTGCACTGAATGGATAAATACTGTACTGATCTGCACTGAATGGATAAATACTGTACTGATCTGCACTGAATGGATAAATACTGTACTGATCTGCACTGAATGGATAAATACTGTACTGATCTGCACTGAATGGATAAATATACTGATCCGCACTGAATGGATAAATACTGTACTGATCCGCACTGAATGGATAAATACTGTACTGATCTGCACTGAATGGATAAATACTGTACTGATCTGCACTGAATGGATAAATACTGTACTGATCCGCACTGAATGGATAAATACTGTACTGATCCGCACTGAATGGATAAATACTGTACTGATCTGCACTGAATGGATAAATACTGTACTGATCTGCACTGAATGGGGAAATACTTTACTGATCTGCACTGAATGGGGAAATACTTTACTGATCTGCACTGAAGGGGTAAAGAAGTCAAAGACAATCAGGTCTTTACAGTGACAGTGAACACGTCTTATGACCAAACCAGACAGTCTTGGTTCAAGTCCACTAACATCTACTATGTATGTACAGGACATTACAGAGACAGGGAGGGAGAGAGAGCCACTCATTTAGCTAAAGTACAAGCAAGTGGCTCTGAGAAGAGACAGTAAAACAATATCAGACATTGCTATCTCAATCTGCATGAGATCACGATGTCCCATTCTTCATTCATAACCCACACAGTATGGTACTACTGTAAGGCAGCTGAAGAATCCAACACTGGACTATTCAAAGCCTACTACTCTGAGACAATGGCAACTTCATGTCAGTGGAGAGGTATGTGTCTCGGCCAGTGCCTTTGTCTTCTAGAGAAAGGAGCATCACTCCATGTCAAATATACAGTACCAGTCAAAAGTTTGGACTCATTTTCTTTATTTTTTACTATTTTCTACATTGTAGAATAATAGTGAAGACATCAAAACTGTGAAAGAATGGGTGGCTACTTTGAAGAATCTCAAATATAAAATATATTTTGATTTGTTTAACACTTTTTTGGTTACTACATGATTCCATGTGTGTTATTTCATAGTTTTGATGTCTTCACCATTATTCTACAATGTAGAAAATAGTAAAAAATAAAGAAAAACCCTTGAATGAGTCGGTGTGTCCAAACTTTTTACTAATACTGCATGTGAAGTATAGATAGTTTTTTACATTTTGAGGAAATATCAAGGGTGAGTTTCCCAAAGCATTCATATCTAATGTGGTACATTACTTCTCTAAGTATTTATTGAGGACCATATTCATACTTCTAAGATACGATGGAGCTACAAGAAGCCCATTGTTACTAGTACTGACACTTGGCCTACCTACTGAATGCTGCGTTCTTGTATGCCGATGAAATATTAACGTTGTTTTGGGAATAAGCCACAGGGAGTCCTTCCAGAATGAGGTTATATCAGTATAAACATTTAATGAGGCAGTATGGCTTTCTTTAATGCCAGGCACAGTGTCAACCAATCACAAGATCAGATTCTGTGGGCTGATTATGTTGACATCCCTTCTTCAGTATTCAACCTTTCCTTGGAACCTTTCCTTGGAACCTTTCCTTCTAATCCGATTGTGAAGATTTGAAATTAAGATGGGCACGGATCTCATGTCAGACTACTGCCTATAGATTCCATAACAGTCCTGTCAGATAAATGTTATACAGGTTAGAGCCACAAACAGATGTAAGTTATCACTCTTCTAGGGATGGACATTTGACTTTTTTTTTTTAACTGTTTGAGTACTCGCAGGATTTATTTTTTGAGTACTCAAGTTTTTAGAACACAAGGCACTGGAAAAAATATGTGTGTATTTATCTATATCCCAACAGTACGCAACAATGTCCAATTTATCACAACCATTACAGATAACTCATTCTAATTGATAAATCGCCCCAAATATATTCAGTCAATAAAAAAAGCAAGTAACAATTTATTAAAACCGTAATATCAACTGGTTATATTATATTATGGAACACACTCTGCAATATCAACTGGTTATATTATATCCTGGAACACACTCTGCACTATCAACTGGTTATATTATATCCTGGAACACAATCTGTACTATCAACTGGTTATATTATATCATGGAACACAATCTGCAATATCAACTGGTTATATTATATCATGGAACACACTAATATCAACTGGTTATATTATATCATGGAACACACTAATATCAACTGGTTATATTATATCCTGGAACACAATCTGTACTATCAACTGGTTATATTATATCCTGGAACACAATCTGTACTATCAACTGGTTATATTATATCCTGGAACACAATCTGTACTATCAACTGGTTATATTATATCATGGAACACAATCTGCACTATCAACTGGTTATATTATATCATGGAACACAATCTGCAATATCAACTGGTTATATTATATCCTGGAACACGCTCTGTACTATCAACTGGTTATATTATTTCATGGAACACACTAATATCAACTGGTTATATTATATCCTGGAACACACTCTGCAATATCAACTGGTTATATTATATCCTGGAACACAATCTGTACTATCAACTGGTTATATTATATCATGGAACACACTAATATCAACTGGTTATATTATATCCTGGAACACACTCTGCAATATCAACTGGTTATATTATATCCTGGAACACAATCTGCAATATCAACTGGTTATATTATATCCTGGAACACAATCTGTAATATCAACTGGTTATATTATATCCTGGAACACACAATATCAACTGGTTATATTATATCCTACTAATATCAACTGGTTATATTATATCCTGGAACACACTCTGTACTATCAACTGGTTATATTATATCCTGGAACACAATCTGTACTATCAACTGGTTATATTATATCATGGAACACACTAATATCAACTGGTTATATTATATCCTGGAACACAATCTGTACTATCAACTGGTTATATTATATCATGGAACACAATCTGCAATATCAACTGGTTATATTATATCATGGAACACACTAATATCAACTGGTTATATTATATCCTGGAACACAATCTGTACTATCAACTGGTTATATTATATCTGGAACACAATCTGTACTATCAACTGGTTATATTATATCCTGGAACACAATCTGTAATATCAACTGGTTATATTATATCCTGGAACACAATCTATATATCAACTGGTTATATTATATCATGGAACACAATCTGTAATATCAACTGGTTATATTATACATATCTGGATATCAACTAGTTAATAGAATCAAAACTGGTTATATTATATCCTGGAACACAGATCTGCAATATCAACTGGTTATATTATATCTGGAACACAATCTGCAATATCAACTGGTTATATTATAGCCTGTTCTTTGGAACACAATAAAACATGGATAATATCAACTGGTTATATTATATCATGGAACACAGTCTGTGACTATCAACTGGTTATATTATTTCATGGAACACATCAGTTTGGTGAGTAATATCAACTGGTTATATTATATCCTGGAACATCAGTTTCTAGGCATAATATCAACTGGTTATATTATATCCTGGAACACAATCTGTACTATCAACTGGTTAGTTTATTATATCCTGGAACACAATCTGTACTATCAACTGGTTATATTATATCCTGGAACACAGTTTCTGTACTATCAACTGGTTATATTATATCATGGAACACAATCTGTAATATCAACTGGTTATATTATATCATGGAACACAATCTAGGCATAAGGCCACAACATCACTGGTTATATTATATCCTGGAACACACATCAGTTTGGTGTACTATCAACTGGTTATATTATATCATGGAACACAGTTTGTGAGTAGGCATCAATCAGTTTGGTGGAGTAGGCATCAAGGTTATAGTTTTATATCATGGAACATCAGTTTGGTGAGTAGGCATAAGGCCACAACATGGTTATATTATATCATAAGGCCACAAACTATCAACTTTTATATTATATCATGGAACACAAATCAGTTTGGTGAGTAGGCATATCAATCAGTTTGGTTATAAGGCCATTATATCAGTTTGGGAACATAAGGCCACAATATCAGTTTGGTTAGTAGGCATAAGGCCACAACATCAGTTTGGTGAGTAGGCATATCAACTCAGTTTGGTGAGTAGGCATAAGAACACACATCTGTACTATCAACTGGTTATCAGTTTGGTAGTAGGCATAAGGCCACAACATCAGTTTGGTGAGTAGGCATAAGGCCACAACATCAGTTTGGTGAGTAGGCATAAGGCCACAACATCAGTTTGGTGAGTAGGCATAAGGCCACAACATCAGTTTGGTTAGGCATAAGGCCACAACATCAGTTTGGTGGTAGGCATAAGGCCACAACATCAGTTTGGTTATCAGTTTGGTGAGTAGGCATAAGGCCACAACATCAGTTTGGTGAGTAGGCATAAGGCCACAACATCAGTTTGGTGAGTAGGCATAAGGCCACAACATCAGTTTGGTGAGTAGGCATAAGGCCACAACATCAGTTTGGTGAGGCATAAGGCCACAACATCAAGTAGGCATAAGGCCACAACATCAGTTTTGAGTAGGCATAAGGGCTCAATTTGGTGAGTAGGCATGAAAATCAGTTTGGTTTTTCAGTTTGGTGAGTAGGCATAAGGCCACAACATCAGTTTGGTGAGTATATCAACATCAGTTTTTATTTTTTTAAGGCATAAGGCCACAACATCAGTTTGGTGAGTAGGCATAAGGCCACAACATCAGTTTGGTGAATAAAATAAAAACATCAGTTTGGTGAGTAGGCAATTCCACATTGAACACATCAGTTTGGGGATAGGCATAAGGCCACAACATCAGTTTGGTGAGTAGGCATAAGGCCACAACATCAGTTTGGTGAGTAGGCATAAGGCCACAACATCAGTTTGGTGAGGCATAGGCATAAGGCCACAACATCAGTTTGGTGAGTAGGCATAAGGCCACAACATCAGTTTGGTGAGTAGGCATAAGGCCACAACATCAGTTTGGTGAGTAGGCATAAGGCCACAACATCAGTCAGTAGGCATAAGGCCACAACATCAGTGAGTAGGCATAAGGCCACAACATCAGTTTGGTGAGTAGGCATAAGGCCACAACATCAGTAGGCATATCAGGAGTAGGCCACAACATCAGTTTGGTGAGTAGGCATAAGGCCACAACATCAGTTTGGTGATAAGGCCACAACATCAGTTTGGGCATAAGGCAACATCAGGCCACAACATCAGTTTGGTGAGTAGGCATAAGGCCACAACATCAGTTTGGTGAGTAGGCATAAGGCCACAACATCAGTTTGGTGAGTAGGCATAAGGCCACAACATCAGTTTGGTGAGTAGGCATAAGGCCACAACATCAGTTTGGTGAGTAGGCATAAGGCCACAACATCAGTTTGGTGAGTAGGCATAAGGCCACAACATCAGTTTGGTGAGTAGGCATAAGGCCACAACATCAGTTTGGTGAGTAGGCATAAGGCCACAACATCAGTTTGGTGAGTAGGCATAAGGCCACAACATCAGTTTGGTGAGTAGGCATAAGGCCACAACATCAGTTTGGTGAGTAGGCATAAGGCCACAACATCAGTTTGGTGAGTAGGCATAAGGCCACAACATCAGTTTGGTGAGTAGGCATAAGGCCACAACATCAGTTTGGTGAGTAGGCATAAGGCCACAACATCAGTTTGGTGAGTAGGCATAAGGCCACAACATCAGTTTGGTGAGTAGGCATAAGGCCACAACATCAGTTTGGTGAGTAGGCATAAGGCCACAACATCAGTTTGGTGAGTAGGCATAAGGCCACAACATCAGTTTGGTGAGTAGGCATAAGGCCACAACATCAGTTTGGTGAGTAGGCATAAGGCCACAACATCAGTTTGGTGAGTAGGCATAAGGCCACAACATCAGTTTGGTGAGTAGGCATAAGGCCACAACATCAGTTTGGTGAGTAGGCATAAGGCCACAACATCAGTTTGGTGAGTAGGCATAAGGCCACAACATCAGTTTGGTGAGTAGGCATAAGGCCACAACATCAGTTTGGTGAGTAGGCATAAGGCCACAACATCAGTTTGGTGAGTAGGCATAAGGCCACAACATCAGTTTGGTGAGTAGGCATAAGGCCACAACATCAGTTTGGTGAGTAGGCATAAGGCCACAACATCAGTTTGGTGAGTAGGCATAAGGCCACAACATCAGTTTGGTGAGTAGGCATAAGGCCACAACATCAGTTTGGTGAGTAGGCATAAGGCCACAACATCAGTTTGGTGAGTAGGCATAAGGCCACAACATCAGTTTGGTGAGTAGGCATAAGGCCACAACATCAGTTTGGTGAGTAGGCATAAGGCCACAACATCAGTTTGGTGAGTAGGCATAAGGCCACAACATCAGTTTGGTGAGTAGGCATAAGGCCACAACATCAGTTTGGTGAGTAGGCATAAGGCCACAACATCAGTTTGGTGAGTAGGCATAAGGCCACAACATCAGTTTGGTGAGTAGGCATAAGGCCACAACATCAGTTTGGTGAGTAGGCATAAGGCCACAACATCAGTTTGGTGAGTAGGCATAAGGCCACAACATCAGTTTGGTGAGTAGGCATAAGGCCACAACATCAGTTTGGTGATGTTGCGTATCCCATCAGTTTGTCACTTGTGCTCTCTCTCCGGCCTCGAGGTCACCAGGCTGCTCGTTATGGCGCACACCTGACACCATCGTTACGCGCACCTGCGTATCATCAGCCCCACCTGGACTCCATCACCTCCTTGATTACCTTCCCTATATATGTCCCTCCCTTTGGTTCCTTCCCCAGGTGTTATTATTTCTGTTTCATGTCTGTGCGTTGTTCGTGTTTCTTGTTTTGGATTATGTTTTCATTTATTTATTAAATGATTCACTCCCTGAACTTGCTTCCCGACTCCCAGCACACACGTTACACAGTTAGATACGTTTTATAGACATTTATTTCTGTAGGCCTAACGGGAGCTTGTGTGTAGACACGGAGGGGACAGGGAATTTAGGGAGAAGAACTGTGTGATTCTTGGCTTGGTTCCTTATTTGTTATGCCCCGCAAATACACAAGTACATTGGAAGCCTAGAGTCAAAGCAAATTAACGTTGTCTTCAGGACAAAAATGAATTTTCTTTCACAAATAAAAATGTATTTGCCTGTTCGGGCAGTAACAAAGCACATTCCACATAATAGCTTTACAGTATTTGAAAAAATATATAAATCCGGTTAAAGATGGAGTTTTGATGCCCGTTCAGTACTCATGGCCATCCCTAGTAACCGATAGATGGAGTTGTGACGACCGTTCAGTACTCCTGTCCATCCCTAGTAACCGATAGATGGAGTTGTGACGCCCGTTCAGTACTCCTGTCCATCCCTAGTAACCGTTAGATGGAGTTGTGACGCCCGTTCAGTACTCCTGTCCATACCTAGTAACCGCTAGATGGAGTTGTGACGACCGTTCAGTACTCCTGTCCATCCCTAGTAACCGATAGATGGAGTTGTGACGACCGTTCAGTACTCCTGTCCATCCCTAGTAACCGATAGATGGAGTTGTGACGACCGTTCAGTACTCCTGTCCATCCCTAGTAACCGATAGATGGAGTTGTGACGACCGTTCAGTACTCCTGTCCATCCCTAGTAACCGATAGATGGAGTTTGTGACGGCCACCGTTCAGTACTCCTGTCCATCCCTAGTAACCGATAGATGGAGTTGTGACGACCGTTCAGTACTCCTGTCCATCCCTAGTAACCGATAGATGGAGTTGTGACGCCCATCCAGTACTCCTGTCCATCCCTAGTAACCGATAGATGGAGTTGTGACGCCCATCCAGTACTCATGGCCATCCCTAGTAACCGATAGATGGAGTTGTGACGCCCATCCAGTACTCCTGGCCATCCCTAGTAACCGATAGATGGAGTTGTGACGCCGTTCAGTACTCCTGTCCATCCCTAGTAACCGATAGATGGAGTTGTGATGTCCGTTCAGTACTCCTGTCCATCCCTAGTAACCAATAGATGGAGTTGTGACGACCGTTCAGTACTCCTGTCCATCCCTAGTAACCGATAGATGGAGTTGTGATGTCCGTTCAGTACTCCTGTCCATCCCTAGTAACCGATAGATGGAGTTGTGATGTCCGTTCAGTACTCATGGCCATCCCTAGTAACCAATAGATGGAGTTGTGATGACCGTTCAGTACTCCTGTCCATCCCTAGTAACCGATAGATGGAGTTGTGACGCCCATCCAGTACGCATGGCCATCCCTAGTAACCGATAGATGGAGTTTTGACGCCCATTCAGTACTCCTGTCCATCCCTAGTAACCAATAGATGGAGTTGTGACGACCATTCAGTACTCCTGTCCATCCCTAGTAACCGATAGATGGAGTTGTGACGACCGTTCAGTACTCCTGTCCATCCCTAGTAACCGATAGATGGAGTTGTGATGTCCGTTCAGTACTCCTGTCCATCCCTAGTAACCGATAGATGGAGTTGTGACGCCCATTCAGTACTCATGACCATCCCTAGTAACCAATAGATGCCATAACAGTTCTGTCAGAGAAAACTGGTTAGAGACACAACCAAATCCAAGTTATCACTGTTTCTACTCCTTGAACTGAGCTGCCTGGGCCTCTATAGCCTCACCCTGGATGTCAGTCAGTACTACAGTGGGGACTACAGTGCAACGAGGCCTGGCAGAACAAATCCAATGTGCCCTCATCCATTCACCCGTCCCCCGCCTGCCTGACTGTCTGTCTGAGCCCCTCCCCAGGGAAAGACCACACTGCTACACTACAGGATAACACAGGGACTATTAGTCTACACTACAGGATAACACAGGGACTATTAGACTACACTACTACACTACAGGATAACACAGGGACTATTAGACTACACTACTACACACAGGATAACACAGGGACTATAACACAGGGACTAGACTACACTACAGGATAACACAGGGACTATTAGACTACACTACTACACTACAGGATAACACAGGGACTATTAGACTACACTACAGGATAACACAGGGACTATTAGACTACACTACTACACTACAGGATAACACAGGGACTATTAGACTACACTACAGGATAACACAGGGACTATTAGACTACACTACTACACTACAGGATAACACAGGGACTATTAGACTACACTACTACACTACAGGATAACACAGGGACTATTAGACTACACTACAGGATAACACAGGGACTATTAGACTACACACTACTACAGGGACTATTAGACTACAGGATAACACAGGGACTATTAGACTACACTACTACACTACAGGATAACACAGGGACTATTAGACTACACTACTACACTACAGGATAACACAGGGACTATTAGACTACACTACAGGATAACACAGGGACTATTAGACTACACTACAGGATAACACAGGGACTATTAGACTACACTGCTACACTACAGGATAATTAGGGACTACACTACTACACTACAGGATAACACAGGGACTATTAGACTACACTACTACACTACAGGATAACACAGGGACTATTAGACTACACTACTACACTACAGGATAACACAGGGACTATTAGACTACACTACAGGATAACACAGGGACTATTAGACTACACTACTACACTACAGGATAACACAGGGACTATTAGACTACACTACAGGATAACACAGGGACTATTAGACTACACTGCTACACTACAGGATAACACAGGGACTATTAGACTACACTGCTACACTACAGGATAACACAGGGACTATTAGACTACACTACTACACTACAGGATAACACAGGGACTATTAGACTACAGACTACACTACAGGATAACACAGGGACTATTAGACTACACTAACACAGGGACTACAGGGACTATTAGACTACACTACAGGATAACACAGGGACTATTAGACTACACTACAGGATAACACAGGGACTATTAGACTACACTACTACACTACAGGATAACACAGGGACTATTAGACTACACTACAGGATAACACAGGGACTATTAGACTACACACAGGGACAGGATAACACAGGGACTATTAGACTACACTACTACACTACAGGATAACACAGGGACTATTAGACTACACTACTACACTACAGGATAACACAGGGACTATTAGACTACACTACTACACTACAGGATAACACAGGGACTATTAGACTACACTACTACACTACAGGATAACACAGGGACTATTAGACTACACTACACTACAGGATAACACAGGGACTATTAGACTACACTGCTACACTACAGGATAACACAGGGACTATTAGACTACACTACAGGATAACACAGGGACTACTACACTACAGGATAACACAGGGACACTACTACACTACAGGATAACACAGGGACTATTAGACTACACTGCTACACTACAGGATAACACAGGGACTATTAGACTACACTACAGGATAACACAGGGACTATTAGACTACACTACTACACTACAGGATAACACAGGGACTATTAGACTACACTACAGGATAACACAGGGACT
This sequence comes from Oncorhynchus tshawytscha, assembly GCF_018296145.1. Lineage (NCBI taxonomy): Eukaryota > Metazoa > Chordata > Actinopteri > Salmoniformes > Salmonidae > Oncorhynchus > Oncorhynchus tshawytscha. The sequence goes on from NW_024609820.1 coordinate 571,371, forward strand.
ATTAGACTACACTACTACACTACAGGATAACACAGGGACTATTAGACTACACTACAGGATAACACAGGGACTATTAGACTACACTACTACACTACAGGATAACACAGGGACTATTAGACTACACTACACTACAGGATAACACAGGGACTATTAGACTACACTACAGGATAACACAGGGACTATTAGACTACACTACAGGATAACACAGGGACTATTAGACTACACTACTAACACAGGGACACTACAGGATAACACAGGGACTATTAGACTACACTACAGGATAACACAGGGACTATTAGACTACACTACTACACTACAGGATAACACAGGGACTATTAGACTACACTACAGGATAACACAGGGACTATTAGACTACACTACTACACTACAGGATAACACAGGGACTATTAGACTACACTACTACACTACAGGATAACACAGGGACTATTAGACTACACAGGGACTATTAGACTACACTACAGGATAACACAGGGACTATTAGACTACACTACTAACACAGGGACTATTAGACTACACTACAGGATAACACAGGGACTATTAGACTACACTACAGGATAACACAGGGACACTACAGGATAACACAGGGACTATTAGACTACACTACAGGATAACACAGGGACTATTAGACTACACTACTACACTACAGGATAACACAGGGACTATTAGACTACACTACAGGGTAACACAGGGACTATTAGACTACACTACAGGATAACACAGGGACTATTAGACTACACTACAGGATAACACAGGGACTATTAGACTACACTACAGGATAACACAGGGACTATTAGACTACACTACAGGATAACACAGGGACTATTAGACTACACTACTACACTACAGGATAACACAGGGACTATTAGACTATGGTAGATACTGCAGACAAGTGAAGCTTCACATCAGTCATGCCTGGCAATGTACTAACTCCACCCCCTACATAAGGACACCAGCCACTAACTCCACCTCCTACAGTTCTCTTCATAAGGACACTAGCCAGTAACTCCACCTCCTTCAGTTCTCTTCATAAGGACACTAGCCAGTAACTCCACCTCCTACAGTTCTCTTCATAAGGACACTAGCCAGTAACTCCATCTCCTACAGTTTTCTTCATAAGGACACTAGCCACTAACCACCTCCGACAGTTCTCTTCATAAGGACACTAGCCAGTAACTCCACCTCCTACAGTTATCTTCATAAGGACACTAGCCAGTAACTCCACCTCCTACAGTTCTCTTCATAAAGACACCAGCCAGTAACTCCACCTCCTACAGTTCTCTTCATAAGGACAGCTTCATAAGTAACCACACCCCCTACAGTTCTCTTCATAAGGACAGCCAGTAACCACACAGTTCTCTTCCCCTACAGTTCTCTTCATAAGGACAGCCAGTAACCACACCCCCTACAGTTCTCTTCATAAGGACAGCCAGTAACCACACCCCCTACAGTTCTCTTCATAAGGACAGCCAGTAACCACACCCCTACAGTTCTCTTCATAAGGACAGCCAGTAACCACACCCCTACAGTTCTCTTCATAAGGACAGCCAGTAACCACACCCCTACAGTTCTCTTCTACAGTTCTCTTCATAAGGACAGCCAGTAACCACACCTGCTACAGTTCTCTTCATAAGGACAGCCAGTAACCACACCCGCTACAGTTCTCTTCATAAGGACAGCCAGTAACCACACCCCCTACAGTTCTCTTCATAAGGACAGCCAGTAACCACACCCCCTCACAAAGATCAGAAATGGAAATATTAAGTTAGCTGTTGTTCAGAATGTGTGACTTGCAAGTGAAGCATAACATTAGTCATGTTGTGTCTGCAGTCACTCCAAACTGATTTTTTATTTAACTAGGCAAGTCAGTTTAGAACAAATTCTTACTTACAATGACAGCAGGTTAACTGCCTTGTTCAGGAGCAGAACAACAGATTTTTTACCTTGTCAGCTCAGGGAATCAATCTAGCAACCTTTACGGTTCCTGGCCCAACGCTCTAACCACTAGGCTACCTGCCGCCCCAGTCTTCCTCAGAATGGATGGTGAGGTGAAACATCGGCTAGTTCAACTCTACAACTCTGATTTTCAGCCCCCACACAAGAAAGGAACTGTTTGCTATGAGTTGTGAGCCGAAAGCCCACAGTTGAGTTTGGTTTGGGGGAGCTGGAGCACAAGCACAAGCGTCCACAGCTGTGCCAATCTGTGCAAACAGAAACGCGTCTGGGAGAGAAAGGACAAATGAAAAGATGCCGTCTCTCTCTGCTGTCTCAAAATAGACCAGCCAGGAACAACACATGTAGATGACACAATCACAGGGAAGAGAGGAGAGCCAACCCCCCATCTCTCTGTTTCTCCATCCAAAGGAAGAATGAGAGAATGGTAAACAAACTTGAACAAAGTAAAATACCCGTTCATCAAGACAATCACAACCATCAGGCAGCCGAAGTGGAGGGCTGTGGTGATTGGTTGGTCAGCCTGTCAATCAAGAGACCAAACATTCTTTTGACAAATGGTCAATTCTCACCAAGCATTAAATTCTATTAGGTTTCATCTGAAACATGTTCTAAAAGATTCAGCTACTGAGGTGATTCTGGTAGGTTTCATCTGAAACATGTTCTGAAAAAAGATTCAGCTACTGAGGTGAGGAGGGTGCTAAAAGATTCAGCTACTGAGGGTGCTGTTCTGCATGATGGCTTTGACCAAGGTTTCATCCAAAATGGGACCCTATTCCCTATATAGTGCAGTACATTTGACCAGGTCCTCCATAGGGTCTGGTCAAAAGTAGGACACTATGTAGGGAATAGGGTCCCATTTCAGACCATATTACAGTGAGCAGAGAAATTAAATATTCATCAGGATTCAGGAAACCTCTTTCCACTAAAAAAGGTTTCAGGCTAAAAATACAAATAAAATACACTCCATAACAGGATTTCTGAGAGGCTATTGGGGAACATCAGCATAAAATGGCAATAATTGAGATAAGAGGTAACTTGGACTGGAAAATATTTTCTGGGACCTGGCCTGTATATTGCATAGAAACTTTAGTGAACTTTTCATAAAAATGATTTAGCCTCATTTGCAAATTAGTCCACATATTATTATGATGATTTTATTATGATTCTGACTTGAATAGTTCAATTAATTCAATTAGTAAATCATTTCCCAACCTGTGAATGGAGGTGTCTGCCTACTAAAACTATTGCTAGCTTCTAAAATGGCACCCTATTCTCTATTTGGTACACTACTTTAGACCAGATCCCTATGAGCCCTGGTCAAAAGTAGTGCACTATATACGGAATAGAGTGCCATTTGGGACATACACTATTAACTTTTCCCCCTGCTCCAAATAGTTTCCCCCCAGGCCGGATCAACTGCCCAACGAAGAGATGATCAATACAGGTTTGGCTGTAGCCTCATTAATCAATATGATGCGGAGTTGATGATGTCAACAGTTAAAGTTCCACGTTACCAACACTGCTACTGATTGACCTTGGTTCTGTTGCTCTGCCCTGCCCAGGACCACATCAATACACTACACGTTTCTGTTGTTCTGCTCTGCCCAGGACCACATCAATACACTACACGTTTCTGTTGTTCTGCTCTGCCCAGGACCACATCAATACACTACACGTTTCTGTTGCTCTGCCCTGCCGAGGACCATATCAATACACTACACGTTTCTGTTGCTCTGCCCTGCCCAGGACCACATCAATACACTACACGTTTCTGTTGCTCTGCCCAAGACAACTATCAATAACCTAGAAGGTTATGTTGCTCTGCCCTGCCCAGGACCACATCAATACACTACACGTTTCTGTTGCTCTGCCCAAGACAACTATCAATAACCTAGAAGGTTATGTTGCTCTGCCCTGCCCAGGACCACATCAATACACTACACGTTTCTGTTGTTCTGCTCTGCCCAGGATCACATCAATACACTACACGTTTCTGTTGCTGTGCCCAAGACAACTATCAATACACTAGAAGGTTATGTTGCTCTGCCCAAGACAACTATCAATACACTAGAAGGTTATGTTGCTGTGCCCAAGACAACTATCAATACACTAGAAGGTTATGTTGCTCTGCCCAAGACAACTATCAATACACTAGAAGGTTATGTTGCTCTGCCCTGCCCAAGACAACTATCAATACACTAGAAGGTTATGTTGTTCTCTGCCCAAGACACTATCTATGCCCAAGACAACTATCAATACACTAGAAGGTTATGTTGACAACTATCAATACACTAGAAGGTTATGTTGTGCCCAAGACTATCAAACTGCCCAAGACAACTATCAATAAACTAGAAGGTTATGTTGCTCAATGCCCAAGACAACTATCAATACACTAGAAGGTTATGTTGCTCTGCCCAAGACAACTATCAATACACTAGAAGGTTATGTTGCTCTGCCCAAGACAACTATCAATACACTAGAAGGTTATGTTGCTCTGCCCAAGACAACTATCAATACACTAGAAGGTTATGTTGCTCTGCCCAAGACAACTATCAATACACTAGAAGGTTATGCCCAAGACAACTATCAATACACTAGAAGGTTATGTTGCTGTGCTGCCCAAGACAACTATCAATACACTAGAAGGTTATGTTGCTCTGACAACTATCAATACACCTCTGCCCAAGACAACTATCAATAAACTAGAAGGTTATGTTGCTCTGCCCAAGACAACTATCAATACACTAGAAGGTTATGTTGCTCTGCCCAAGACAACTATCAATACACTAGAAGGTTTTTGTTCAACATGATTTCCATGTAGTGAATCAGTAAGTTGATCCTATTGTTCCAAACTACACGGGGCTTTATGTTAGGGCCTAATCATCAGGTGTAGCCAACACTGGTGAAATGACATTTCATGGGTAACCATTCAGGGAGAACACGTATCACATCAAAATATGTCCCCATGAATACAATGACCAAAAGTATACTTATTACACCCCACACATTCCATCAAAGAAATAGATCAGCCCCGAGTATCAAATTCTGCCTGTCTATGGATCTCTGCAGGCTTAATCTCGTTTAAAAACATGACGTCCTTTCATCAGATCCCACATACTGTAACGGGCACACAGTGCATTCAGACAGTATTCAGACCCCTTCACTTAAAATGGATTACATTTTTAAAAAAATCTAAAATCCTCAACAATCTATACACAATACTCCATAATGACAAAGCAGATTTTTTTACTTAAAAAAAATATATATATATTTTTACAACTGTATAAAACATAAAAACTGAAATACCTTATTTACACAAGTATTCAGACCCTTTGCTATGATACTTGAAATTGAGCTCAGGTGCTTCCGGTTTTCATTGATCATCCTTGAGATGTTTCTACAACTTGATTGGAGTCCACCTGTGGTAAATTCAATTGATTGGACATGATTTGGAAACGCACACACTGCACTGTTGACAGTGCATGTCAGAGCAAAAACCAAGCCATGAGGTCAAAGGAATTGTCTGTAGAGCTCCGAGACAGGATTGTGTAGAGGCACAGATCTGGGGAAGCATTGAGGGTCCCCAAGAACCCAATGGCCTCCATCATCATTCTTAAATGGAAGAAGTTTTGAACCACCAAAACTTTTCCTAGAGCTGGCCGCCCTGCCAAACAACGCCCAGCAATTGGGGGAGAAGGGCATTGGTCAGGAAGGTGGCCAAGAACCCGATGGTCACTCTGACAGAGCTCCAGAGTTCCTCTGTGGAGATGGGAGAACCTTCCAGAAGGACAACCATCTCTGCAGCACTCCACCAATCAGGTATTTATGGTAGAGTGACCAGATGGAAGCCACTCAGTAAAAGCACATGACTGCCCGTTTGGAGTTTGGCAAAAGGCACCTAAAGGACTCTCAGACCATGAGAAACAAGATTTTATGGTCTGATGAAACCAAGATTGAACTCTTTGCCCTGAATGCCAAGCGTCATGTGTGGAGGAAACCAGGCACCGCTCATCACCTGGCCATTACCATCCCTACGGTTAAGTATGGTGGTGGCAGCATCACGCTGTGGGGATGTTTTTCAGCGGCAGGGACTGGGAGACTAGTCAGGATCGAGGGAAAGATGAACGGAGCAATGTACAGAGAGATCCTTCATGAAAACCTGCTCAGGAGCGCTCAGGACCTCATACAGGGTCGAAGGTTCACCTTCCAACAGGACAACGACCCTCAGCACACAGCCAAGACAACACAGGAGTGGCTTAGGGAGAAGTCTCTGAATGTCCTTGATTGGCCCAGCCAGAGCCCAGACTTGAACCTAATGCAACATCTCTGGAGAGACCTGACAATAGCTGTGCAGCGACGCTCCCAAACCACCCTGACAGAGCTTGAGAGGATCTGCAGAGAAGAATGGGAGAATCTCCCCAAAGACAGGTGTGCCAAGCTTGTAGCGTCATATCCAAGAAGACTCAAGGCTGTAATCACTGCCAAAGAGTAAAGGGTCTGAATACTTATGTAAATGTGATATTTCCATTTTTTATTTTTAATACATTTGCAAAAATGTCTAAAAATCTGTATTTGCTTTGTCATTATGGGGTACTGTGGGTAGATTGATGAGAAAAAACAACTATTTAATCAATTGTTTTATTTTATACCTTAAACTGTGCCCAGTGGGTAGTGACCAATATTTTGTTTCATTTCCTCCAGTTTTACTCGGCAAAAATAGAGTAGGACTGAGTCTAACATATAAAAGAGTGACTCATCTTTGCCAGAACAATAGTCTACCTGGTGATTTTATTGATCATGGTCATAGTTCAGATAGGCCTAGTTTGGGTTGCTTCTGGCTAGATGTCTAACTATAGCTGTAACATCGCACTGTCTTCAATATTACAGAACGAAGATGCCTAATTGTGAGGAAGAACAGCAAGCAGGCTGCCATCCAAAGTACTGCAGACAGAATATGCTTTCCATCTGATCCTGCAACCTCCACTACAAGTAGGCTGAATGATTTAGTTTCTTCTGGACTCTAGAGAAGTGACATGATATATCCCTAGTTGATTCTGCTCTGGACTCTAGAGAAGTGACATGATATATCCCTAGTTGATTCTGCTCTAGACTCTAGAGAAGTGACATGATATATCCCTAGTTGATTCTGCTCTAGACTCTAGAGAAGTGACATGATATATCCCTAGTTGATTCTGCTCTAGACTCTAGAGAAGTGACATGATATATCCCTAGTTGATTCTGCTCTAGACTCTAGAGAAGTGACATGATATATCCCTAGTTGATTCTGCTCTAGACTCTAGAGAAGTGACATGATATATCCCTAGTTGATTCTGCTCTAGACTCTAGAGAAGTGACATGATATATCCCTAGTTGATTCTGCTCTAGACTCTAGAGAAGTGACATGATATATCCCTAGTTGATTCTGCTCTAGACTCTAGAGAAGTGACATGATATATCCCTAGTTGATTCTGCTCTAGACTCTAGAGAAGTGACATGATATATGATTCTGCTCTAGAGAAGTGACATGATATATCCCTAGTTGATTCTGCTCTGGACTCTGACATGATATATCCCTAGTTGATTCTGCTCTAGACTCTAGAGAAGTGACATGATATATCCCTAGTTGATTCTGCTCTAGACTCTAGAGAAGTGACATGATATATCCCTAGTTGATTCTGCTCTAGACTCTAGAGAAGTGACATGATATATCCCTAGTTGATTCTGCTCTAGACTCTAGAGAAGTGACATGATATATCCCTAGTTGATTCTGCTCTAGACTCTAGAGAAGTGACATGATATATCCCTAGTTGATTCTGCTCTAGACTCTAAAAGTGACATGATATATCCCTAGTTGATTCTGCTCTAGACTCTAGAGAAGTGACATGATATATCCCTAGTTGATTCTGCTCTAGACTCTAGAGAAGTGACATGATATATCCCTAGTTGATTCTGCTCTAGACTCTAGAGAAGTGACATGATATATCCCTAGTTGATTCTGCTCTAGACTCTAGAGAAGTGACATGATATATCCCTAGTTGATTCTGCTCTAGACTCTAGAGAAGTGACATGATATATCCCTAGTTGATTCTGCTCTAGACTCTAGAGAAGTGACATGATATATCCCTAGTTGATTCTGCTCTAGACTCTAGAGAAGTGACATGATATATCCCTAGTTGATTCTGCTCTAGACTCTAGAGAAGTGACATGATATATCCCTAGTTGATTCTGCTCTAGACTCTAGAGAAGTGACATGATACAGCCCTATTTGATATTTGCTGCTAACATGAATGACTTTCAGCTCCAAATGCAGGTACAGGATGCAGTTTATTTCTGTAGCCCGTCTTGCATTTTGAAAATGCATCACCTTTTAAGTCTGTAATGACAGGCGACATTTGCATGTTCACATGTTTCCACACGTGCATGTGTGTGGCGCGGGGGCGCAAGTTCTGTCCCACACCATTTTGGGGGTTGCGGGTCAAAAAGTTTGCAAACCACTGGGACACGTGATGGTGGCAACAAGTAGGGTTGGATATAGTCATGGTAGGCTACAGATGTAGGATTTCAATTTGAGCCAGTTTGCTACATCAGGAATATAAACCTGCAGCAACAGGAAATTATCTGGATTAAAATTGACATTTTTGTAGGGGTTGATACATTTTCTTTGTAAGGGAAAATCAAGTCTGACATTTAAAAGTGGAAATTACAAACTTCAGAAGCCTTTTTTAAACCTCAATTCCACTATAAGTTTTACATTCCCAGGACAGTAATCCTGCAACAGGGTGATCAAATTAAGACATGTTCTATTTGGACAGGAATACTGTGGTTTGTTGTTGATAAGGGCAGAATTGATTCCAGTTGTAAATAGTTTATCTGAATACTTTACTCCTCAGATGGCACTTCTTTCCCCTCTTCTAATAATAATAATAGCAAATATAATAATAATACAAATTGCCCCAGCTTCAAACAGCTGAAAATACAATATTTTTGGTTCTGGAAAAGATATTTCACAGCGCTTTAGATGGTACAATGATTCACTACACTATATTTGCTTGTTGTGACACATTAACTGAAATTAGACGAACTGTTCAAATTTTAGCAACCAGGAAAGTGTTTTCAGCATATTGCACCTTTAAGGATGAAGAGAACCTGTTATAAGCATGTATACCTTAAGGATGAAGAGAACCTGTTATAAGCATGTATACCTTAAGGATGAAGAGAACCTGTTATAAGCATGTATAGATGAAGAGAACCTGTTATAAGCATGTATACCTTAAGGATGAAGAGAACCTGTTATAAGCATGTATACCTTAAGGATGAAGAGAACCTGTTATAAGCATGTATACCTTAAGGATGAAGAGAACCTGTTATAAGCATGTATACCTTAAGGATGAAGAGAACCTGTTATAAGCATGTATACCTTAAGGATGAAGAGAACCTGTTATAAGCATGTAGGATGAAGAGAACCTGTTATAAGCATGTATACCTTAAGGATGTTATAAGCATGTATACCTTATGAAGAGAACCTGTTATAAGCATGTATACCTTAAGGATGAAGAGAACCTGTTATAAGCATGTATACCTTAAGGATGAAGAGAACCTGTTATAAGCATGTATACCTTAAGGATGAAGAGAACCTGTTATAAGCATGTATACCTTAAGGATGAAGAGAACCTGTTATAAGCATGTATACCTTGAGGATGAAGAGTAAAATGTTACTGTGCATTTCACATAAGACTTCCTGAAGAATCAACTGTGTGACACTGATGCTGTCATGGTCTTACCTTGTGCCTGCACTTCAGAACCACTCCATAGGCTCCTGGAGAGAGAAGAGAGGAGAACGCTTAGCAACAGCGATTTATCCAAACATCACTTATATTTGTATTAATGGTTCGGCTAAAAGAAGTTGTGAAATCCTACTATAAAGAGTTGATATTCTCTAAACAAGGTATAGATGAGAGAACTGGAGCTCATCTTCACTATGTTCTGTAGTCATTCAAGGGTGAAGAAACAGTCTTGGGAGATGTCATGCACCTCAGCTCATGCCCACTTTATGCTCATCCATATTTCAAAGATGAAGACTTCAACTGTGAACCCTTCATTTGGCTTTCTGGCTTTGTTTTTTATATATATACTGAGTGGTGCCGTGGTCCAAGTAGCTGTGCCACTAGATATCCCGGTTCGAGCCCAGGCTCTGTCACAGCCGTCTGCGACCGGGAGACCCATGGGGAGGCACACAATTGGCCCAGCGTCGTCCGGGTTAGAGGAGGGTTTGGTCGGCAGGGATGTCCTTGTCCCATCGCGCTCTAGTGGCCGGGTGCAGGGTGTTTCCTCCAACACATTGGTGTGGCTGGCTTGTCAAGAAGCAGTGCTTCTCCCCAATTTTGTGATATACAATTGGTAGTTACAGTCTTGTCTCATCGCTGCAACTCCCGTACTGACTCGGGAGAGGCGAAGGTCGAGGGCTGTGCGTCCTCCAAAACACAACCCAACCAAGCCGCACTGCTTCTTGACAAGCCAGCCACACCAATGTGTTGGAGGAAACACCCTGCACCTGGCGACCATGTCAGCGTGCACTGCACCCGGCCACAGGAGTCACTAGAGCGCGATGGGACAAGACATCCCTGCCGACCAAACTCTCCTCTAACCCGGACGACGCTGGGCCAATTGTGTGCCTCCCCATGGGTCTCCCGGTCGCAGACGGCTGTGACAGAGCCTGGGCTCGAACCGGGATATCTAGTGGCACAGCTACTTAGACCACGGCACCACTCGGGAGGCCCACTGCTTTCTGGCATTCTGACAGATGCTGTGAGAGCAAACATGATTCCTCCATTACCTACATGACAACATGACCGGTCAGTCAGTAGTCAGTTGATAGTCAGTGGATAGTCAGTTTATAGTCAGTGGATAGTCAGTGGATAGTCAGTTTATAATCAGTTTATAGTCAGTTTATTTTTTTTTTTTTTTTTTTAACCTTTATTTAACCAGGCAAGTCAGTTAAGAACAAATTCTTATTTTCAATGACGGCCTGGGAACAGTGGGTTAACTGCCTGTTCAGGGGCAAAACGACAGATTTGTACCTTGTCAGCTCGGGGCTTTGAACTCGCAACCTTCCGGTTACTAGTCCAACGCTCTAACCACTAGGCTACGCTGCCGCAGTTTATAGTCAGTTTATAGTCAGTGGATAGGTTGGGTATACTAAGTAAATAGTCAATGGATAGTCTGTGGATAGTCAGTTTATAGTCAGTTTATAGTCAGTGGATATTCAGTTTATAGTCAGTTTATAGTCAGTGGATATTCAGTTTATAGTCAGTTTATAGTCAGTGGATATTAAGTTTATAGTCAGTTTATAGTCAGTGGATATTAAGTTTATAGTCAGTTTATAGTCAGTGGATATTCAGTTTATAGTCAGTGGATATTCAGTTTATAGTCCATTTATAGTCAGTTTATAGTCAGTTTATAGTCCGTTTATAGTCAGTGGATAGTCAGTTTATAGTCAGTTTATAGTCAGTGGATATTAAGTTTATAGTCAGTTTATAGTCAGTGGATATTAAGTTTATAGTCAGTTTATAGTCATTGGATATTAAGTACATAGTCAGTTTATAGTCAGTTCATAGTCAGTTTATAGTCAGTGGATATTAAGTTTATAGTCAGTTTATAGTCAGTTTATAGTCAGTGGATATTAAGTTTATAGTCAGTTTATAGTCCGTTTATAGTCCGTTTATAGTCAGTTTATAGTCATTGGATATTAAGTTTATAGTCAGTTTATAGTCAGTGGATATTAAGTTTATAGTCAGTTTATAGTCAGTTTATAGTCAGTTTATAGTCAGTAGATAGTCCGTTTATAGTCAGTTTATAGTCAGTAGATAGTCCGTTTATAGTCCGTTTATAGTCAGTTTATAGTCCGTTTATAGTCAGTTTATAGTCAGTTTATATTCAGTTTATAGTCAGTTTATAGTCAGTTTATAGTCATTGGATATTACGTTTATAGTCAGTTTATAGTCAGTTTATAGTCAGTGGATATTCAGTTTATAGTTAGTTTATAGTCCGTTTATAGTCAGTGGATATTCAGTTTATAGTCAGTTTCTAGTCAGTTTATAGTCAGTGGATATTAAGTTTATAGTCAGTGGATATTAAGTTTATAGTCAGTTTATAGTCATTGGATATTAAGTTTATAGTCAGTTTATAGTCATTGGATATTAAGTTTATAGTCAGTTTATAGTCAGTGGATATTCAGTTTATAGTCAGTTTTAAGTCAGTGGATATTCAGTTTATAGTCAGTTTATAGTCAGTTTTATAGTCCGTTTATAGTCAGTGGATATTCAGTTTATAGTCAGTTTATAGTCAGTGAAAATGAAGTTTATAGTCCATCTATAGTCAGTTTATAGTCAGTTTATAGTCAGTTTATAGTCAGTTTATAGTCAGTGGATATGAAGTTTATAGTCCGTCTATAGTCAGTTTATAGTCAGTTTATAGTCAGTTTATAGTCAGTGGATATTCAGTTTATAGTCAGTTTATAGTCAGTTTATAGTCAGTTTATAGTCAGTGGATATTCAGTTTATAGTCAGTTTATAGTCCGTTTATAGTCAGTTTATAGTCAGTGGATAGTCAGTTTATAGTCAGTTTATAGTCAGTTTATAGTCAGTGGATATTCAGTTTATAGTCAGTTTATAGTCAGTTTATAGTCCGTGGATATTCAGTTTATAGTCAGTTTATAGTCAGTTTATAGTCAGTTTATAGTCAGTGGATATTCAGTTTATAGTCAGTTTATAGTCAGTTTATAGTCAGTTTATAGTCAGTTTATAGTCAGTTTATAGTCAGTTTATAGTCAGTGGATATTCAGTTTATAGTCAGTTTATAGTCCGTTTATAGTCAGTTTATAGTCAGTTTATAGTCAGTGGATATCAGTTTATAGTCAGTTTATAGTCAGTTTATAGTCAGTTTATAGTCAGTCTATAGTCAGTGAATAGCTAGTTTATAGTCAGTGAATAGCTAGTTTATAGTCAGTGAATAGCTAGTTTATAGTCAGTGAATAGCTAGTTTATAGTCAGTGAATAGCTAGTTTATAGTCAGTGAATAGCTAGTTTATAGTCAGTGAATAGCTAGTTTATAGTCAGTGAATAGCTAGTTTATAGTCAGTGAATAGCTAGTTTATAGTCAGTGAATAGCTAGTTTATAGTCAGTGAATAGTCTGTGGATAACTATTGGGTAGTCAGGCGATAGTTGGTAAATAGTCAATACATAGTCTGTGAATAGTCATCACATAGTCAGTAGATAGTCTGTGAATAGTCATCACATAGTCAGTAGATAGTTATTGAATAGTCAGTAGATAGTTATTGAATAGTCAGTGAATAGTCAGTAGATAGTTATTGAATAGTCATCACATAGCCAGTAGATAGTCTGTGAATAGTCATCACATAGTCAGTAGATAGTCAGTGAATAGTCATCACATAGTCAGTAGATAGTTATTGAATAGTCAGTAGATAGTCAGTAGATAGTTATTGAATAGTCAGTAGATAGTCAGTAGTCAGTAGATAGTTATTGAATAGTCATCACATAGTCAGTAGATAGTTATTGAATAGTCATCACATAGTCAGTAGATAGTTATTGAATAGTCATCACATAGTCAGTAGATAGTTATTGAATAGTCAGTAGATAGTTATTGAATAGTCAGTAGATAGTTATTGAATAGTCAGTAGATAGTTATTGAATAGTCAGTAGATAGTTATTGAATAGTCAGTAGATAGTTATTGAATAGTCAGTAGATAGTTATTGAATAGTCAGTAGATAGTTATTGAATAGTCAGTAGATAGTTATTGAATAGTCAGTAGATAGTTATTGAATAGTCAGTAGATAGTTATTGAATAGTCATCACATAGTCAGTAGATAGTTATTGAATAGTCAGTAGATAGTTATTGAATAGTCAGTAGATAGTTATTGAATAGTCATCACATAGTCAGTAGATAGTTATTGAATAGTCAGTAGATAGTTATTGAATAGTCAGTAGATAGTTATTGAATAGTCAGTAGATAGTTATTGAATAGTCAGTCACATAGTCAGTAGATAGTTATTGAATAGTCAGTAGATAGTTATTGAATAGTCAGTAGATAGTTATTGAATAGTCAGTAGATAGTTATTGAATAGTCAGTAGATAGTCAGTAGATAGTTATTGAATAGTCAGTAGATAGTTATTGAATAGTCAGTAGATAGTTATTGAATAGTCAGTAGATAGTCAGTAGATAGTTATTGAATAGTCATCACATAGTCAGTAGATAGTTATTGAATAGTCAGTAGATAGTTATTGAATAGTCAGTAGATAGTTATTGAATAGTCAGTAGATAGTTATTGAATAGTCAGTAGATAGTTATTGAATAGTCAGTAGATAGTTATTGAATAGTCAGTAGATAGTTATTGAATAGTCAGTAGATAGTTATTGAATAGTCATCACATAGTCAGTAGATAGTTATTGAATAGTCAGTAGATAGTTATTGAATAGTCAGTAGATAGTTATTGAATAGTCAGTAGATAGTTATTGAATAGTCAGTAGATAGTTATTGAATAGTCAGTAGATAGTTATTGAATAGTCAGTAGATAGTTATTGAATAGTCAGTAGATAGTTATTGAATAGTCAGTCATTGAATAGTCAGTAGATAGTTATTGAATAGTCATTGAATAGTCAGTAGATAGAATAGTCATTGAATAGTCAGTAGATAGTTATTAGATAGTTATTGAATAGTCATCACATAGTCAGTAGATAGTTATTGAATAGTCAGTAGATAGTTATTGAATAGTCAGTAGATAGTTATTGAATAGTCAGTAGATAGTCAGTAGATAGTTATTGAATAGTCATCACATAGTCAGTAGATAGTTATTGAATAGTCAGTAGATAGTTATTGAATAGTCATCACATAGTCAGTAGATAGTTATTGAATAGTCAGTAGATAGTTATTGAATAGTCAGTAGATAGTTATTGAATAGTCAGTAGATAGTTATTGAATAGTCAGTAGATAGTTATAGTCAGTAGATAGTTATTGAATAGTCAGTAGATAGTTATTGAATAGTCATCACATAGTCAGTAGATAGTTATTGAATAGTCAGTAGATAGTTATTGAATAGTCATCACATAGTCAGTAGATAGTTATTGAATAGTCAGTAGATAGTTATTGAATAGTCATCACATAGTCAGTAGATAGTTATTGAATAGTCATCACATAGTCAGTAGATAGTTATTGAATAGTCAGTAGATAGTTATTGAATAGTCAGTAGATAGTTATTGAATAGTCAGTAGATAGTTATTGAATAGTCATCACATAGTCAGTAGATAGTTATTGAATAGTCAGTAGATAGTTATTGAATAGTCAGTAGATAGTTATTGAATAGTCAGTAGATAGTTATTGAATAGTCAGTAGATAGTTATTGAATAGTCATAGTCAGTAGTTATTGAATAGTCAGTAGATAGTTATTGAATAGTCATCACATAGTCAGTAGATAGTTATTGAATAGTCAGTAGATAGTTATTGAATAGTCATCACATAGTCAGTAGATAGTTATTGAATAGTCATCACATAGTCAGTAGATAGTCAGTGAATAGTCATCACATAGTCAGTAGATAGTTATTGAATAGTCAGTAGATAGTCAGTGAATAGTCAGTAGATAGTTATTGAATAGTCATCACATAGCCAGTAGATAGTCTGTGAATAGTCATCACATAGTCAGTAGATAGTTATTGAATAGTCAGTAGATAGTTATTGAATAGTCAGTAGATAGTTATTGAATAGTCAGTAGATAGTTATTGAATAGTCATCACATAGTCAGTAGATAGTTATTGAATAGTCAGTAGATAGTTATTGAATAGTCAGTAGATAGTTATTGAATAGTCAGTAGATAGTTATTGAATAGTCAGTAGATAGTCAGTGAATAGTCAGTAGATAGTTATTGAATAGTCAGTAGATAGTTATTGAATAGTCATCACATAGTCAGTAGATAGTCAGTGAATAGTCAGTAGATAGTCAGTGAATAGTCAGTAGATAGTCAGTGAATAGTCAGTAGATAGTCAGTGAATAGTCATCACATAGTCAGTAGATAGTCAGTGAATAGTCATCACATAGTCAGTAGATAGTTATTGAATAGTCAGTAGATAGCCAGTGAATAGTCAGTAGAATAGTCACATAGTCAGTCAGAATAGTCAGTGAATAGTCATCAATAGTCAGTAGATAGTTATTGAATAGTCAGTAGATAGTTATTGAATAGTCAGTAGATAGTGAATAGTCATCACATAGCCAGTAGATAGTTATTGAATAGTCATCACATAGTCAGTAGATAGTTATTGAATAGTCAGTGAATAGTCAGTAGATAGTTATTGAGTAGCCAGTAGATAGTCAGTGAATAGTCAGTAGATAGTTATTGAATAGTCATCACATAGTCAGTAGATAGTTATTGAATAGTCAGTAGATAGTTATTGAATAGTCAGTAGATAGTTATTGAATAGTCAGTAGATAGTTATTGAATAGTCATCACATAGTCAGTAGATAGTTATTGAATAGTCAGTAGATAGTTATTGAATAGTCAGTAGATAGTTATTGAATAGTCATCACATAGTCAGTAGATAGTTATTGAATAGTCAGTAGATAGTTATTGAATAGTCAGTAGATAGTTATTGAATAGTCAGTAGATAGTCAGTAGTTATTGAATAGTCAGTAGATAGTTATTGAATAGTCATCACATAGCCAGTAGATAGTCAGTGAATAGTCAGTAGATAGTTATTGAATAGTCATCACATAGCCAGTAGATAGTCAGTGAATAGTCATCAAATAGTCAGTAGATAGTTATTGAATAGTCAGTAGATAGTTATTGAATAGTCAGTAGATAGTCAGTGAATAGTCAGTAGATAGTTATTGAATAGTCATCACATAGCCAGTAGATAGTCAGTGAATAGTCAGTAGATAGTTATTGAATAGTCATCACATAGTCAGTAGATAGTTATTGAATAGTCATCACATAGTCAGTAGATAGTTATTGAATAGTCAGTAGATAGTTATTGAATAGTCAGTAGATAGTTATTGAATAGTCATCACATAGTCAGTAGATAGTTATTGAATAGTCATCACATAGTCAGTAGATAGTTATTGAATAGTCATCACATAGTCAGTAGATAGTTATTGAATAGTCAGTAGATAGTTATTGAATAGTCAGTAGATAGTTATTGAATAGTCATCACATAGTCAGTAGATAGTTATTGAATAGTCAGTCAGGATAGTCAGTAGATAGTTATTGAATAGTCATCATTGAATAGTCAGTAGATAGTCTGTGAATAGTCATGAATAGTCAGTAGATAGTTATTGAATAGTCATCACATAGTCAGTAGATAGTTATTGAATAGTCATCACATAGTCAGTAGATAGTTATTGAATAGTCAGTAGATAGTTGAATAGTCATCACTATAGTCAGATAGTTATTGAATAGTCAGTAGATAGTTATTGAATAGTCAGTAGATAGATAGTTATTGAATAGTCATCACATAGTCAGTAGATAGTTATGAATAGAATAGTCAGTAGATAGTTATTGAATAGTCAGTAGATAGTTATTGAATAGTCAGTAGATAGTTATTGAATAGTCAGTAGATAGTCAGTAGATAGTTATTGAATAGTCAGTAGATAGTCAGTAGATAGTTATTGAATAGTCAGTAGATAGTTAGTGAATAGTCAGTAGATAGTCAGTAGATAGTTATTGAATAGTCAGTAGATAGTTATTGAATAGTCAGTAGATAGTTATTGAATAGTCAGTAGATAGTTATTGAATAGTCAGTAGATAGTTATTGAATAGTCAGTAGATAGTTATTGAATAGTCAGTAGATAGTTATTGAATAGTCAGTAGATAGTTATTGAATAGTCATCACTATAGTCAGTAGATAGTTATTGAATAGTCATCACATAGTCAGTAGATAGTTATTGAATAGTCAGTAGATAGTCATTGAATAGTCAGTAGATAGTTATTGAATAGTCAGTAGATAGTCAGTGAATAGTCAGTAGATAGTTATTGAATAGTCAGTAGATAGTTATTGAATAGCCAGTAGATAGTCAGTGAATAGTCAGTAGATAGTTATTGAATAGTCATCACATAGTCAGTAGATAGTTATTGAATAGCCAGTAGATAGTTATTGAATAGTCAGTAGATAGTTATTGAATAGTCAGTAGATAGTTATTGAATAGTCAGTAGATAGTTATTGAATAGTCATCACATAGCCAGTAGATAGTCTGTGAATAGTCATCACATAGTCAGTAGATAGTTATTGAATAGTCATCACATAGTCAGTAGATAGTTATTGAATAGCCAGTAGATAGTCAGTGAATAGTCAGTAGATAGTTATTGAATAGTCAGTAGATAGTTATTGAATAGTCAGTAGATAGTTATTGAATAGTCAGTAGATAGTCAGTAGATAGTTATTGAATAGTCAGTAGATAGTCAGTAGATAGTTATTGAATAGTCAGTAGATAGTTATTGAATAGTCAGTAGATAGTTATTGAATAGTCAGTAGATAGTCAGTAGATAGTTATTGAATAGTCAGTAGATAGTTATTGAATAGTCAGTAGATAGTTATTGAATAGTCAGTAGATAGTTATTGAATAGTCATCACATAGTCAGTAGATAGTTATTGAATAGTCAGTAGATAGTTATTGAATAGTCAGTAGATAGTTATTGAATAGTCATCACATAGTCAGTAGATAGTTATTGAATAGTCATCACATAGTCAGTAGATAGTTATTGAATAGTCAGTAGATAGTTATTGAATAGTCAGTAGATAGTTATTGAATAGTCAGTAGATAGTTATTGAATAGTCAGTAGATAGTTATTGAATAGTCAGTAGATAGTCAGTGAATAGTCAGTAGATAGTCAGTGAATAGTCAGTAGATAGTTATTGAATAGTCAGTAGATAGTTATTGAATAGTCAGTAGATAGTTATTGAATAGATAGTAGAATAGTCAGTAGATAGTTAGAATAGTTATTGAATAGTCAGTAGATAGTTATGAATAGTCATCACATAGTCAGTAGATAGTTATTGAATAGTCAGTAGATAGTTATTGAATAGTCAGTAGATAGTTATTGAATAGTTATTGAATAGTCAGTAGATAGTTATTGAATGAATAGTCAGTAGATAGTTATTGAATAGTCATCAATAGTCAGTAGATAGTTATTGAATAGTCAGTAGATAGTTATTGAATAGTCAGTAGATAGTTATTGAATAGTCATCACATAAGATAGTTATTGAATAGTCATCATAGTTATTAGTCAGTAGATAGTTATTGAATAGTCAGTAGATAGTTATTGAATAGTCAGTAGATAGTTATTGAATAGTCAGTAGATAGTTATTGAATAGTCAGTAGATAGTTATTGAATAGTCAGTAGATAGTTATTGAATAGTCAGTAGATAGTTATTGAATAGTCAGTAGATAGTTATTGAATAGTCAGTAGATAGTTATTGAATAGTCAGTAGATAGTTATTGAATAGTCAGTAGATAGTTATTGAATAGTCAGTAGATAGTTATTGAATAGTCATCACATAGTCAGTAGATAGTTATTGAATAGTCAGTAGATAGTTATTGAATAGTCAGTAGATAGTTATTGAATAGTCAGTCAGATAGTAGATAGTTGAATAGTCAGTAGATAGTTATTGAATAGTCAGTAGATAGTTATTGAATGAATAGTCAGTAGATAGTTATTGAATAGAATAGTCAGTAGATAGTTATTGAATAGTCATCACTATAGTCAGTAGATAGTTATTGAATAGTCATCACTATAGTCAGTAGATAGTTATTGAATAGTCAGTAGATAGTTATTGAATAGTCAGTAGATAGTTATTGAATAGTCATCACTATAGTCAGTAGATAGTTATTGAATAGTCAGTAGATAGTTATTGAATAGTCAGTAGATAGTCAGTAGATAGTTATTGAATAGTCAGTAGATAGTTATTGAATAGTCATCACTATAGTCAGTAGATAGTTATTGAATAGTCAGTAGATAGTTATTGAATAGTCAGTAGATAGTTATTGAATAGTCATCACTATAGTCAGTAGATAGTTATTGAATAGTCAGTAGATAGTTATTGAATAGTCAGTAGATAGTTATTGAATAGTCAGTAGATAGTTATTGAATAGTCAGTAGATAGTTATTGAATAGTCAGTAGATAGTTATAGATGAATAGTCAGTAGATAGTTATTGAATAGTCAGTAGATAGTTATTGAATAGTCAGTAGATAGTAGTCAGTAGATAGTTATTGAATAGTCAGTAGATAGTTATTGAATAGTCAGTAGATAGTTATTGAATAGTCAGTAGATAGTTATTGAATAGTCAGTAGATAGTTATTGAATAGTCAGTAGATAGTTATTGAATAGTCAGTAGATAGTTATTGAATAGTCATCACATAGTCAGTAGATAGTTATTGAATAGTCATCACTATAGTCAGTAGATAGTTATTGAATAGTCAGTAGATAGTTATTGAATAGTCAGTAGATAGTTATTGAATAGTCATCACATAGTCAGTAGATAGTTATTGAATAGTCAGTAGATAGTTATTGAATAGTCAGTAGATAGTTATTGAATAGTCATCACATAGTCAGTAGATAGTTATTGAATAGTCATCACTATAGTCAGTAGATAGTTATTGAATAGTCAGTAGATAGTTGAATAGTCAGTAGATAGTCAGTAGATAGTTATTGAATAGTCAGTAGATAGTTATTGAATAGTCAGTAGATAGTTATTGAATAGTCAGTAGATAGTTATTGAATAGTCATCAGATAGTCAGTAGATAGATAGTCAGTAGATAGTCATTGAATAGTCAGTAGATAGTTATTGAATAGTCATCACATAGTCAGTAGATAGTTATTGAATAGTCAGTAGATAGTTATTGTGATTGAATAGTCAGTAGATAGTTATTGAATAGTCATCAATAGTCAGTAGATAGTTATTGAATAGTCATCACTATAGTCAGTAGATAGTTATTGAATAGTCAGTAGATAGTTATTGAATAGTCATCACTATAGTCAGTAGATAGTTATTGAATAGTCAGTAGATAGTTATTGAATAGTCAGTAGATAGTTATTGAATAGTCAGTAGATAGTTATTGAATAGTCAGTAGATAGTTATTGAATAGTCAGTAGATAGTTATTGAATAGTCATCACATAGTCAGTAGATAGTTATTGAATAGTCAGTAGATAGTTATTGAATAGTCAGTAGATAGTTATTGAATAGTCATCATATAGTCAGTAGATAGTTATTGAATAGTCATCACTATAGTCAGTAGATAGTTATTGAATAGTCATCACTATAGTCAGTAGATAGTTATTGAATAGTCAGTAGATAGTTATTGAATAGTCAGTAGATAGTTATTGAATAGTCAGTAGATAGTTATTGAATAGTCAGTAGATAGTTATTGAATAGTCATCACTATAGTCAGTAGATAGTTATTGAATAGTCATCACTATAGTCAGTAGATAGTTATTGAATAGTCAGTAGATAGTTATTGAATAGTCAGTAGATAGTTATTGAATAGTCAGTAGATAGTTATTGAATAGTCAGTAGATAGTTATTGAATAGTCATCACTATAGTCAGTAGATAGTTATTGAATAGTCAGTAGATAGTTATTGAATAGTCAGTAGATAGTTATTGAATAGATAGTTATTGAATAGATAGTTATTGAATAGTCAGTAGATAGTTATTGAATAGTCAGTAGATAGTTATTGAATAGTCAGTAGATAGTTATTGAATAGTCAGTAGATAGTTATTGAATAGTCAGTAGATAGTTATTGAATAGTCAGTAGATAGTTATTGAATAGTCAGTAGATAGTTATTGAATAGTCAGTAGATAGTTATTGAATAGTCAGTAGATAGTTATTGAATAGTCAGTAGATAGTTATTGAATAGTCAGTAGATAGTTATTGAATAGTCAGTAGATAGTTATTGAATAGTCATCACATAGTCAGTAGATAGTCAGTGAATAGTCAGTAGATAGTTATTGAATAGTCAGTAGATAGTTATTGAATAGTCAGTAGATAGTTAGTGAATAGTCAGTCAGTAGATAGTTATTGAATAGTCAGTAGATAGTTATTGAATAGTCAGTGAATAGTCAGTAGATAGTTAGTGAATAGTCAGTAGATAGTTATTGAATAGTCAGTAGATAGTTATTGAATAGTCAGTAGATAGTTATTGAATAGTCAGTAGATAGTTATTGAATAGAATAGTCAGTAGATAGTTATTGAATAGTCAGTAGATAGTTATTGAATAGTCATAGATAGTCAGTAGATAGTCATTGAATAGTCAGTAGATAGATAGTTAATAGTCAGTAGATCAGTAGATAGTTATTGAATAGTCAGTAGATAGTTATTGAATAGTCAGTAGATAGTTATTGAATAGTCAGTAGATAGTCAGTCAGTAGATAGTTATTGAATAGTCAGTTAGTTGAATAGTCAGTAGATAGTTATTGAATAGTCAGTAGATAGTCAGTAGATAGTTATTGAATAGTCATCACATAGTCAGTAGATAGTTATTGAATAGTCAGTAGATAGTTATTGAATAGTCAGTAGATAGTTATTGAATAGTCAGTAGATAGTTATTGAATAGTCAGTAGATAGTTATTGAATAGAATAGTCAGTAGATAGTTATAGTAGTCAGTAGATAGTTATCATCAATAGTCAGTAGATAGTTATTGAATAGTCAGTAGATAGTTATTGAATAGTCAGTAGATAGTTATTGAATAGTCAGTAGATAGTCAGTAGATAGTTATTGAATAGTCAGTAGATAGTTATTGAATAGAATAGTCAGTATTGAATAGTCAGTAGATAGTTGAATAGTGAATAGTCAGTAGATAGTTATTGAATAGTCATTGAATAGTCAGTAGATAGTTATTGAATAGTCAGTAGATATATTGAATAGTCAGTAGATAGTTATTGAATAGTCAGTAGATAGTTATTGAATAGAATAGTCAGTAGATAGTTATTGAATAGTCAGTAGATAGTTATTGAATAGTCAGTAGATAGTTATTGAATAGTCATCAATAGTCAGTAGATAGTTATTGAATAGTCAGTAGAGTCAGTAGATAGTTATTGAATAAGTTATAGTTAATGAATAGTCAGTAGATAGTTATTGAATAGTCAGTAGATAGTTATTGAATAGTCAGTAGATAGTTATTGAATAGTCAGTAGATAGTTATTGAATAGTCAGTAGATAGTCAGTGAATAGTCAGTAGATAGTCAGTGAATAGTCAGTAGATAGTTATTGAATAGTCAGTAGATAGTTATTGAATAGTCATCACTATAGTCAGTAGATAGTTATTGAATAGTCATCACTATAGTCAGTAGATAGTTATTGAATAGTCATCACTATAGTCAGTAGATAGTTATTGAATAGTCATCACTATAGTCAGTAGATAGTTATTGAATAGTCATCACATAGTCAGTAGATAGTTATTGAATAGTCAGTAGATAGTTAGTAGATAGTTATTGAATAGTCATTGAATAGTCAGTAGATAGTTATTGAATAGTCATAGTCAGTAGATAGTCTGTGAATAGTCAGTAGATAGTTATTGAATAGTCAGTAGATAGTTATTGAATAGTCAGTAGATAGTTATTGAATAGTCAGTAGATAGTTATTGAATAGTCATCACATAGTCAGTAGATAGTTATTGAATAGTCAGTAGATAGTTATTGAATAGTCAGTAGATAGTTATTGAATAGTCAGTAGATAGTCAGTGAATAGTCATCACTATAGTCAGTAGATAGTTATTGAATAGTCAGTAGATAGTTATTGAATAGTCAGTAGATAGTTATTGAATAGTCAGTAGATAGTTATTGAATAGTCAGTAGATAGTTATTGAATAGTCAGTAGATAGTTATTGAATAGTCAGTAGATAGTTATTGAATAGTCAGTAGATAGTCAGTAGATAGTTATTGAATAGTCATCACATAGTCAGTAGATAGTCTGTGAATAGTCATCACATAGTCAGTAGATAGTCAGTGAATAGTCATCACATAGTCAGTAGATAGTTATTGAATAGTCAGTAGATAGTTATTGAATAGTCATCACATAGTCAGTAGATAGTCATTGAATAGTCATCACATAGTCAGTAGATAGTTATTGAATAGTCAGTAGATAGTTATTGAATAGTCAGTAGATAGTTATTGAATAGTCAGTAGATAGTCAGTAGATAGTTATTGAATAGTCAGTAGATAGTTATTGAATAGTCAGTAGATAGTTATTGAATAGTCAGTAGATAGTTATTGAATAGTCAGTAGATAGTTATTGAATAGTCAGTAGATAGTTATTGAATAGTCAGTAGATAGTTATTGAATAGTCAGTAGATAGTTATTGAATAGTCAGTAGATAGTTATTGAATAGTCAGTAGATAGTTATTGAATAGTCAGTAGATAGTTATTGAATAGTCAGTAGATAGTTATTGAATAGTCATCACTATAGTCAGTAGATAGTTATTGAATAGTCAGTAGATAGTTATTGAATAGTCAGTAGATAGTTATTGAATAGTCAGTAGATAGTTATTGAATAGTCATCACTATAGTCAGTAGATAGTTATTGAATAGTCATCACTATAGTCAGTAGATAGTTATTGAATAGTCAGTAGATAGTTATTGAATAGTCATCACTATAGTCAGTAGATAGTTATTGAATAGTCAGTAGATAGTTATTGAATAGTCAGTAGATAGTTATTGAATAGTCAGTAGATAGTTATTGAATAGTCAGTAGATAGTTATTGAATAGTCAGTAGATAGTTATTGAATAGTCATCACTATAGTCAGTAGATAGTTATTGAATAGTCAGTAGATAGTTATTGAATAGTCAGTAGATAGTTATTGAATAGTTATTGAATAGTCAGTAGATAGTTATTGAATAGTCAGTAGATAGTTATTGAATAGTCAGTAGATAGTTATTGAATAGTCAGTAGATAGTTATTGAATAGTCAGTAGATAGTTATTGAATAGTCAGTAGATAGTTATTGAATAGTCAGTAGATAGTTATTGAATAGTCATCACTATAGTCAGTAGATAGTTATTGAATAGTCAGTAGATAGTTATTGAATAGTCAGTAGATAGTTATTGAATAGTCAGTAGATAGTTATTGAATAGTCATCACTATAGTCAGTAGATAGTTATTGAATAGTCAGTAGATAGTTATTGAATAGTCATCAATATAGTCAGTAGATAGTTATTGAATAGTCAGTAGATAGTTATTGAATAGTCATCACTATAGTCAGTAGATAGTTATTGAATAGTCAGTAGATAGTTATTGAATAGTCATCACATAGTCAGTAGATAGTTATTGAATAGTCAGTAGATAGTTATTGAATAGTCAGTAGATAGTTATTGAATAGTCAGTAGATAGTTATTGAATAGTCAGTAGATAGTTATTGAATAGTCATCACTAGTCAGTGAATAGTCATCACTAGTCAGTGAATAGTCTTCACTAGTCAGTAGATAGTCAGTAGATAGTTATTGAATAGTCAGTAGATAGTCAGTAGATAGTTATTGAATAGTCATCACATAGCCAGTAGATAGTTATTGAATAGTCAGTAGATAGTCAGTAGATAGTTATTGAATAGTCAGTAGATAGTTATTGAATAGTCAGTAGATAGTTATTGAATAGTCATCAATAGTCAGTAGATAGTTATTGAATAGTCATCACTAGTCAGTAGATAGTTATTGAATAGTCATCACTGGTCAGTAGATAGTTATTGAATAGTCATCACTAGTCAGTAGATAGTTATTGAATAGTCATCACTAGTCAGTAGATAGTTATTGAATAGTCATCACTATAGTCAGTAGATAGTTATTGAATAGTCATCACTATAGTCAGTAGATAGTTATTGAATAGTCAGTAGATAGTTATTGAATAGTCAGTAGATAGTTAGATAGTCAGTAGATAGTTATTGAATAGTCATCACTAGTCAGTAGATAGTTATTGAATAGTCATCACTAGTCAGTAGATAGTTATTGAATAGTCATCACTATAGTCAGTAGATAGTTATTGAATAGTCATCACTATAGTCAGTAGATAGTTATTGAATAGTCAGTAGATAGTTATTGAATAGTCAGTAGATAGTTATTGAATAGTCAGTAGATAGTTATTGAATAGTCATCACTATAGTCAGTAGATAGTTATTGAATAGTCATCACTATAGTCAGTAGATAGTTATTGAATAGTCATCACTATAGTCAGTAGATAGTTATTGAATAGTCATCACTATAGTCAGTAGATAGTTATTGAATAGTCATCACTATAGTCAGTAGATAGTTATTGAATAGTCATCACTATAGTCAGTAGATAGTTATTGAATAGTCATCACTATAGTCAGTAGATAGTTATTGAATAGTCATCACTATAGTCAGTAGATAGTTATTGAATAGTCATCACTATAGTCAGTAGATAGTTATTGAATAGTCAGTAGATAGTTATTGAATAGTCATCACTATAGTCAGTAGATAGTTATTGAATAGTCATCATTATAGTCAGTAGATAGTTATTGAATAGTCATCATAGTAGATAGTTATTGAATAGTCAGTCATTGAATAGTCAGTAGATAGTTATTGAATAGTCATCACTGAATAGTCAGTAGATAGTTATTGAATAGTCATAGAGTCAGTAGATAGTTATTGAATAGTCAGTAGATAGTCAGTAGATAGTTATTGAATAGTCAGTAGATAGTTATTGAATAGTCATCAGTTATTAGTCAGTAGATAGTTATTGAATAGTCAGTAGATAGTCAGTAGATAGTTATTGAATAGTCAGATCAGTGAATAGTCAGTAGATAGTTATTGAATAGTCAGTCAGATAGTTATTGAATAGTCAGTAGATAGTTATTGAATAGTCATCATTGAATAGTCAGTAGATAGTTATTTGTCAATAGTATTCATAGTCAGTAGATAGTTATTGAATAGTCATCAATAGTCAGTAGATAGTTATTGAATAGTCATCAGATAGTCAGTAGATAGTTATTGAATAGTCATCACTAGTCAGTAGATAGTTATTGAATAGTAGTCAGTAGATAGTTATTGAATAGTCATAGTCAGTAGATAGTTATTGAATAGTCATCATTGAATAGTCAGTAGATAGTTATTTAGTCATCAATAGTCAGTAGATAGTTATTGAATAGTCATCAATAGTCAGTAGATAGTTATTGAATAGTCATCAGATAGTCAGTAGATAGTTATTGAATAGTCAGTCAGATAGTCAGTAGATAGTTATTGAATAGTCAGTAGATAGTTATTGAATAGTCATAGATGAATAGTTATTCAAGTCATAGTCAGTAGATAGTTATTGAATAGTCATCACATAGTCAGTAGATAGTTATTGAATAGTCAGTAGATAGTTATTGAATAGTCAGTAGATAGTTATTGAATAGTCAGTAGATAGTTATTGAATAGTCAGTAGATAGTTATTGAATAGTCAGTAGATAGTTATTGAATAGTCAGTAGATAGTTATTGAATAGTCAGTAGATAGTTATTGAATAGTCAGTAGATAGTTATTGAATAGTCAGTAGATAGTTATTGAATAGTCAGTAGATAGTTATTGAATAGTCAGTAGATAGTTATTGAATAGTCAGTAGATAGTCAGTAGATAGTTATAGTGTAGATAGTTATTCAGTCACTATAGTCAGTAGATAGTTATTGAATAGTCAGTAGATAGTTATTGAATAGTCAGTAGATAGTTATTGAATAGTCAGTAGATAGTTATTGAATAGTCAGTAGATAGTTATTGAATAGTCAGTAGTCACTATAGTCAGTAGATAGTTATTGAATAGTCATCACTATAGTCAGTAGATAGTTATTGAATAGTCATCACTATAGTCAGTAGATAGTTATTGAATAGTCATCACTATAGTCAGTAGATAGTTATTGAATAGTCATCACTATAGTCAGTAGATAGTTATTGAATAGTCAGTAGATAGTTATTGAATAGTCAGTAGATAGTTATTGAATAGTCAGTAGATAGTCAGTAGATAGTTATTGAATAGTCAGTAGATAGTTATTGAATAGTCAGTAGATAGTTATTGAATAGTCAGTAGATAGTCAGTAGATAGTTATTGAATAGTCAGTAGATAGTCAGTAGATAGTTATTGAATAGTCAGTAGATAGTCAGTAGATAGTTATTGAATAGTCAGTAGATAGTTATTGAATAGTCAGTAGATAGTCAGTAGATAGTTATTGAATAGTCAGTAGATAGTTATTGAATAGTCAGTAGATAGTCAGTAGATAGTTATTGAATAGTCAGTAGATAGTCAGTAGATAGTTATTGAATAGTCAGTAGATAGTTATTGAATAGTCAGTAGATAGTTATTGAATAGTCAGTAGATAGTTATTGAATAGTCAGTAGATAGTTATTGAATAGTCAGTAGATAGTTATTGAATAGTCAGTAGATAGTTATTGAATAGTCAGATAGATAGTCAGTAGATAGTTATTGAATAGTCAGTAGATAGTTATTGAATAGTCAGTAGATAGTTATTGAATAGTCAGTAGATAGTTATTGAATAATAGTCAGTAGATAGTTATTGAATAGTCAGTTATTGAATAGTCATCACTAGTCAGTAGATAGTTATTGAATAGTCATCACTAGTCAGTAGATAGTTATTGAATAGTCATCACTAGTCAGTAGATAGTTATTGAATAGTCATCACTAGTCAGTAGATAGTTATTGAATAGTCATCAATAGTCAGTAGATAGTTATTGAATAGTCAGTAGATAGTTATTGAATAGTCATCACTAGTCAGTAGATAGTTATTGAATAGTCATCACTAGTCAGTAGATAGTTATTGAATAGTCATCACTAGTCAGTAGATAGTTATTGAATAGTCATCACTGGTCAGTGAATAGTCATCACTAGTCAGTAGATAGTTATTGAATAGTCATCACAGATAGTCAGTGAATTTCAATCTACTACTGAAAAATTGACTTCTCTATTATCTTCAGAACTACATGTCAGATATGCCAATCAACTAATAATAAATGACTCTACGAAATGCAGAATGTACCCCATTCATCGCTCTTGAAAACTAACTTACTAACTTCCTGATATGAAGTTCCTGTCCGTGTCACTCAGTCAAGAGTGTCTTGATGGGAGGAGAAAAGCTCTTCCATGATATGTTCTATAACTGGTGTTTCCTCCCCTCCTTTGTTGCATCACTTCCTGAATTGATGGGAGTTGTAAACTGCTTAACCCCCTGGGTGATGGGTGACAAGTAATCTGTGTGATGAGGATCCTTCCGTCAACAAATGGCATGGGAATGAAATTACTCATCTGATCTAGCGTTAAATTGTATTAGTGGAGGGACCAGTGAAGGAACCAAGGGCCAGGGAAGTAGCCGGTCATTATACCCCAGCTCAGAGTATCTCTCCCTGGCCTGAGAGAGGCTTGCCACTCCCTCGCCCTGTAGCCCTGGGCTATCAGCCTCAGCCCTTCAGCCAGTCAACCACATATACAGGAGAATTCAGGGGCTAAAGAGCTACTGAATAACATGATTGCACTCTCTTCCTCCATCTATGTCATTTATTCACATATTAAGTGAATTTTGACATGAAATGACAGTTAGATTAGTTAGATGAAAGAAAAAGTGCGTAGCTCAAGAGATGAAGACATTATTTCCAAAACTCCATTTATGAATCTGAAAGGGAACGGATGAAGAGCCAGTCGTGCAAATGGAAAAGGTCAACGAGTGTGATGTTGTCAGTTTGGCGGTGGTTTCTGGAAGGGTTTCACGGGCACAGCAGCTACAAGGCCTAGCCAGAGGACACATGGAGAGGTGGAGACAGTTTTAGCCCACTTTAGACCCTCCGGTTAAGTGGCGACGGTTCAGAACTGGGAACACGATGAGCACTTTAGAATAATAATTTATCTCTAGTTCTGCAAACAGTGTTTTTTGGACACAGTACTGAGAACTCCTTTACGTTAACCGTTGATCGTTGTAAATGTTTTCAGTCACAGCCATAAGTAACACAGTGATAACAAGGTCAGAGAGGGTTTTGGCTTTCAGCTTCGACCATCACACCAACATCACTAAAAACAACCCACAGATAAACACACTAGTGTAAAACAGTAGTGTTTCCTTTGACAGTGTAATGCAGTAGTTGTAAATAATGATCAACTTACCTTCACCTACAATGCCAAGGACTTCAAATTTATTCATCACATCACCGATGTCAGTGGTCTTCATGAAGAGGAAACCAGCTGAGAGGAGCAGGAAGGTCTTAGAGAAGAGAGAACTCCAGGCAGGACTGAGACCAGAGTTTTACCACGCAACACAGAGGAGAGTCCTGGAGGAGTCTCCTCATCTTCTCTCGCTCTCTCTTTGACTCTCTCTTTCTCTCTCTCACACACACACACTCTCTCTCTCTGCCTCTCTCTCTCTCTCTCTCTCTGCCTCTCTCTCTCTGTCTCTCTCTCTCTCTGTCTCTCTCTCTCTCTGCCTCTCTCTCTGTCTCTCTCGCTCTCTGCCTTTCTCTCTCTGTCTCTCTCTCTCTCGCTTTTCACTCACTCTCACTCTTTCACTTTCTCTCACAAATCTCTCTCTTCCTCAAACATTATTTATCTTGCAGTCTCTCTGTCTCTCACACCCCACACCCCCACACACTCTCACCTGAAAAAAACAGAGGGAAAATAGGGAAAGTGTGAAGGTCACACAGTGCAGATCAGCTGGAGGTCCCAGCTAACTTCATGCCTTTCTGCTGCCTGTGTGACAGCTAGAGACACACACACACACACACACACACATATACACACACACATATATATACACACACGCACACACACACAGTCTTGCTCAGCTAACCTTGTGGGGACATACAATTCACTCCCATTCAAAATTATATTTTCCTTAACCCCTAACACTAAACCTAAACACTAAACCCCCTAGAAATAGCATTTGACCTTGTGGGGACTAACAAAATGTCCCCATTTGGTCCAATTTTTGTTTATTTACTATTCTAGTAGGGGACTTCTGGTCCCCACAAGTATAGTTAAATACGTCCACACATATACACACACACACACACACACACACACACACACACAAACACACACACGTCACATGTCATCACACGTCAAAACCACATCACGTACAGATGGTAGTCAGTAGATACAGCACCGCAACATTTCATTGGGCTCTATAACTCTTATATGAGCAAGAAACAACTTCCCTCCCTCCCCTGAAGGAAGACATTACAGAAACAGAAACCATCAGGGATGGAAATGCCACCTTCTAAATGGCAAAGTGGAAACGATCGATATGACATATGTACAGGATAAAACCCTAACGTAGATGTCATGTAGTCATTAGGTAGGACCGTGAAAGACTGGGACTGTGAAAGACAGAGGACCATGAAAGACTGGGACACTGCCGAACTGGGTCCTACAACAACCTCGTTATGGAGAGTATGTGTGGGGAATCACAGACACTGCCGAACTGGGTCCTATAACAACCTCGTTATGGAGAGTATGTGTGGGGAATCACAGACACTGCCGAACTGGGTCCTACAACAACCTCGTTTTGGAGAGTATGTTGGGGAATCACAGACACTGCCGAACTGGGTCCTATAACAAGTATGGAGAGTATGTGTGGGGAATCACAGACACTGCCGAACTGGGTCCTACAACAACCTCGTTTTGGAGAGTATGTGTGGGGAATCACAGACACTGCCGAACTGGGTCCTACAACAACCTCGTTATGGAGAGTATGTGTGGGGAATCACAGACACTGCCGAACTGGGTCCTACAACAACCTCGTTTTGGAGAGTATGTGTGGGGAATCACAGACACTGCCGAACTGGGTCCTACAACAACCTCGTTATGGAGAGTATGTGTGGGGAATCACAGACACTGCCGAACTGGGTCCTACAACAACCTCGTTTTGGAGAGTATGTGTGGGGAATCACAGACACTGCCGAACTGGGTCCTACAACAACCTCGTTATGGAGAGTATGTGTGGGGAATCACAGACACTGCCGAACTGGGTCCTATAACAACCTCGTTTTGGAGAGTATGTGTGGGGAATCACAGACACTGCCGAACTGGGTCCTATAACAACCTCGTTTTGGAGAGTATGTGTGGGGAATCACAGACACTGCCGAACTGGGTCCTATAACAACCTCGTTATGGAGAGTATGTGTGGGGAATCACAGACACTGCCGAACTGGGTCCTATAACAACCTCGTTTTGGAGAGTATGTGTGGGGAATCACAGACACTGCCGAACTGGGTCCTATAACAACCTCGTTATGGAGAGTATGTGTGGGGAATCACAGACACTGCCGAACTGGGTCCTATAACAACCTCGTTATGGAGAGTATGTGTGGGGAATCACAGACACTGCCGAACTGGGTCCTACAACAACCTCGTTTTGGAGAGTATGTGTGGGGAATCACAGACACTGCCGAACTGGGTCCTACAACAACCTCGTTATGGAGAGTATGTGTGGGGAATCACAGACACTGCCAAACTGGGTCCTACAACAACCTCGTTTTGGAGAGTATGTGTGGGGAATCACAGACACTGCCGAACTGGGTCCTATAACAACCTCGTTATGGAGAGTATGTGTGGGGAATCACAGACACTGCCGAACTGGGTCCTATAACAACCTCGTTATGGAGAGTATGTGTGGGGAATCACAGACACTGCCGAACTGGGTCCTACAACAACCTCGTTATGGAGAGTATGTGTGGGGAATCACAGACACTGCCGAACTGGGTCCTACAACAACCTCGTTATGGAGAGTATGTGTGGGGAATCACAGACACTGCCGAACTGGGTCCTACAACAACCTCGTTTTGGAGAGTATGTGTGGGGAATCACAGACACTGCCGAACTGGGTCCTACAACAACCTCGTTTTGGAGAGTATGTGTGGGGAATCACAGACACTGCCGAACTGGGTCCTACAACAACCTCGTTATGGAGAGTATGTGTGGGGAATCACAGACACTGCCGAACTGGGTCCTACAACAACCTCGTTATGGAGAGTATGTGTGGGGAATCACAGACACTGCCGAACTGGGTCCTACAACAACCTCGTTATGGAGAGTATATGTGGGGAATCACAGACACTGCCGAACTGGGTCCTACAACAACCTCGTTATGGAGAGTATGTGTGGGGAATCACAGACACTGCCGAACTGGGTCCTACAACAACCTCGTTTTGGAGAGTATGTGTGGGGAATCACAGACACTGCCGAACTGGGTCCTACAACAACCTCGTTATGGAGAGTATGTGTGGGGAATCACAGACACTGCCGAACTGGGTCCTACAACAACCTCGTTATGGAGAGTATGTGTGGGGAATCACAGACAAAATAAGGAATGAAATGAATGCTGTAAATATCATTACAAAAAGGACGTGGATAATCAGTGCATATTTCCAAATGTTGGTGATCCCTGGACCGCTTGGCTGGCAATATGTTACAGGTGAAGTCTTCCACTACAGTAGCCTTGGTAATAACTGCACAGTCAGTGTCCTCCACATCATGTCAGACAAATACTCTGGAATCAACTCCCATAGGCAGGACTTCCACATAGTTAAGAAGGAACATGAGTCTGACCCCAACCGTTTTCCTCAGAGGTATGTTCTGCACTTAGGAAAACGGCCGCACAGAAAACACATGAAGAAGAATTAAAAACACATCAAAACATGTGGAACTGTAGTTTAAAACACTCTGCACATTGTTGGCTTATGGAATGTACTGTTCTGTGCTAACTAACTGCAGTTATTATTTCATTAAATCATTACATGAGGAAATAGCAATAGATTAGTATAACTAACCCAAAATAGACCACAGCCTGTCCTTCCAATGGGGGCTAATCAATTATAATGGGTAGAACAAGCAAGGAGATGGGCAGAGCCAATCAGGAGCTAGCAAGACCCTATTTGAGCGTTCTAGCATGTATTTGCACATTTCTGTTAGGGAACGCCTACTCTGTGCAATAACTAAATTTGCCCTTTGCACTCTTTAAACAACTATTTATTTACTTTGGCAAAGGGTCAAATCTGTCTAAAACTTAGTCCACTCTGTTCATAACAGATTCTAGTTTTGGGAACAGAAAATTGCATTGAGATCAAATGTTTCATCGATGAGAAAATGTGCAGAACGTGGCCAAAATCTTCTCCCACTGCCGGCCACTGGGCTTCCTGTCACTGCCATATTTGGAGGTGAGTGGAAACGCCAACCGGATGCTTCAGATATATACATCTGGTGAAACATCATCTGTGGACTAACCTAGAAAACAGAGGCAGTGGTTCCCAAAAGCTCAACATCTACAACTGTTACATTGTAGGAAATACCCCAGACTAGGTCTGGCAACAGGCAAATGAACAGATACAAACTAGTCCCTGCTGCTATTCTGGGGTTGCTACATCCCACAGGTTCAGAACTTGAAATGATGAATGATGGATTGTATGTATGTGTGTATGTGTGTGCATGTGTGTGTGTGTGTGTGTGTGTGTGTGTGTGTGTGTGTGTGTGTGTGTGTGTGTGTGTGTGTGTGTGTGTGTGTGTGTGTGTGTGTGTATGTGTGTGCGTTGGTGTGACAGAGTGAGAGAGAGCGAAAGAGAGACAGTGAGACACATAGAGAGAGAGAGTGAGAGAAAGAGAGAGAGAGAGAGAAAGAGAGAGAGAGATGATGTGCGATGAAACTGCGTCTCTAAATCGCAGTGACGCTAAAGCAAAGCAAAACAGCATTCCTATAGCCTGCTCTGTCAGCCTCCCACTCCTGCATCACCATGTAATGTAGGCAGCCTATGTAGGCTATGCCATGTATCGATCACGATGTCTAGCAACACACGGATTTACCAAAACCTGATTCCATCCTCATGACAAATGAGATGTTATGTCTGTGATATAACAGAATGACAGAAGGAAATCTGTATAATAAGCTCGTATAATTGTCATCAGGTTGACTGTAAGCTATGTCTGCCTGTGCAGTCTATGGAAAAAAAACTCGATCTGCACTGACTGAATAACACCATGTCCATGAAAATGATGATGTGGTGTGATGGTGGAGACAGAACAGAACAACAGCATACTAAACGGGGGAAACAAACATTTAACGGTTAAACGATCCAATACTCACTCAGTCAGATCTTTGAAACGGATAAAACGATTCCACCTGCATCATCCTTTAACGAAGTGTCGGATGCAGCTAGCCTCAACGGTAACTAATATTAACCTGCTCCGTGTTCTATACTCAGCCTACTGCTGGTTAAAGCTGCGACCGCATCCTTCTGACTGGCGTCAGTTTAGACCAATAGAAAGGCGAGAAGGGTCATTCCACCTACACCCTGTTTCTCTTAACCTATGAGGGTAGAGTAAGTGTAAAACATTGTCCAAAAGGCGGGATTTTATTTGGGTTCGAGCTGTCTCTCTAGTGACGGTCTGTCCTGCTTTGACAGTGCTGAAAGTCTTAGAGCCATGCAGGCTATTTGATCCTATTCTATTCTATTATTTAACTTAGCCTAGTTATTTACGGTTCATAATGCTATGTTATGGTATTTCTTCTGTCACATAATTCGTTTAAATGCAAGTAAAGGTGAAATCAGGAAATAATTGAATATTAAAACCATCTCTAAATTATTTGTCTGTAATTATTTAAATGTTCATTCTATGGAAATTAGCTAACAAAGCCCAAAACATTCTGAAACCATTAGGCTACCTGTGGCATCTCCTTCTATTCTATTCTATTCATAATTCATGCTATGAGGCAAGTAAAAGATGCTATGAGTTTCTATCTATTCGTTGTTCGTTTTATAATAAACTCTGTGACAAAATAGTAGACTCTCACTCTCACCCTCTCTAACTCTCTCTCTCTCTCTCTCACTCTCTCTCTCACCCTTTCTAACTCTCTCACTCTCACCCTCTCTCTCTCTCTCGGCCAATATAGATCCTTTGCCATAGCATGTTTTTCATAACATTTTCCTATATATTTTGTACATATTTTTATTCAGATTCAATTAATTTATATTCCTTCTACTATGCAAAAAAGTACCACTAGTCTATTGTAGTTTCGTTTCCTTATAAATATATTTAGTAAATATGGTTAATTTCACAGAAAAAGATATTCTGTATTTTATAGAATCTATGAATAAATTCCCCTTATTATAAAACCTACAGTGGAAAACATAAATTGCAGCTTGCTGTTGGACATGCGCGTGGTGTAGAACACAGAATATGGCGGCCTGCATCTGATGGCAAATGAAGGATCTGACGCGAATACCTTCTCGAAACTGTGAGTACTACATTGTTTGTATTTCATGATAACTTCCAGATATAGTTTATGGAATTTTCGCTCTCCTCTAGGCCTACTCGTTTATGTAGGCTATGTACAAACACTGAGAGAGCAGAGATTAAACGTAAACAATGAGTACTACGCCATGAGCTCGGTGTGTATTTTTCATGGCACATTTTGGCTCTTGTAACATATTCCCTGGACTCTACTGCTGCACAGTGGGCACTATTGGTGTTTACGATGGTCAATTTCTTTCAGAGAAAGAGATCATAATAATAATAATAATAATTGTGGAGATATGATCGAGGCACATGCTCCATTTCTAAATCGTAGTATTAGTTCCTAGCTGACATCATTGACAGGAACAGAGAGAATGATGAAAAAGGGAAAAGGAAACGGATCACACGCCGATGTTTTATTTATTCAATTGATTGCCAACACACGTTAGTATGTTTTTATTTATACTTTATTGTTTTATTTACACTAGGCTTGCCGTATTTCCCCCAAAACTTATTTGCACAGGGTTGTCTTTGAAAAACAATGAGTCAATCAATAGGCTTTTCTTTATCTAAGAGAATGCTTAACAGTTGTCTATCTATGTCCCCATTTTTGCAATATATATTAATAAATTAAATAAGTATTAACGAAAGATAAACTAAGGGCATATTTTTCTAATTTCTAAACTGCTGTGAGCCTCTTCGGTTAACGCCCACTTCTGAGGAGTGCAGCCACTCGATGTGGACACGCCCCCTACATTCGTTTTACTCGGACACCATTCACCTCACGTCATGTTATACAATGTATCAAATAGAGATTTTATGGTGTAACAGCAAGGGTTCTTAAAGAGTGGGTAACAAACGTAACCACATGTAACATAAGGATTTGCGTTAGTATTACACATGAAAAATCCCAATGCAAAGTTACACCTATTTTTGGGAGTTATTACATAAAACAGATCAGAATTTCCAAAGAATGCCGAAGTCATGTCGGGAAAGGTTTTTTAAGGGTGTGATGTAATATGGAAGACCCTGCAAGCCAACCTATTCCCTAAAATGTAAACTCCTAAAGGAATAACTTCAAATGTTTAAATTTAAAACCAAATCGTTGGCACTCATGATTACTGGCTTCAATTACTTTCAGCCAACTTACAAGCAAATACTTTATGAATTTATTTTTTACAAATAAACTTGCAAGGTTGCTAGCCAACTAACCTAACATTAGCCCTAATGGCCTGCTAAGGTTAGCCTTATTAGCCTGCTAACATTAGCCCTACTAGCCTGCTAATGTTAGCCCTACCAGCCAGTAGCTATCAACACCTAGCTTACAGCTACATTAAAGTAAACCAAAGTCTTGGAAATATATAACACCATACAACCAGTTATCAATGAATGTTAGCTATATGCAGTTATCATAGTCAGCAAGCTAACCAGCCAGCAGCTAAATTTAGCTATTTAGCCAACTAGCTATTAGCCTAGCCAGCCTAGCCAACAACCCCGGTTATGGTCGGCAAGCTAGAGCTCTCCTACTGGAGACCAGCTAGAACACAACTAACACGTAACTGCATATGAAAAGCAAAGAGAACGCAGAGACTTACATATTGATAGTTGGAGGCCCATCCGATGCAAACACTTTTAAAAGAGTGCAGGCTGAGTTAGCTACCGAAGAGAGGAGAGACGGGCGCTTCATCGAGCCGAAATCCAAAATAGATTTCAGATGTCCGTCAACTAGCGCGCTGGCACTAATCCAAGGTTGGAAAAGTTGCAAAACTCCCATAGCCTACTTCACAGAGAACATGCCAAAAAAGTTGAAAAAACAAAAAGGAGAACAGACAAGGTATTACACAATTACAGCAAGCAGGTATGAGTTTCTCTGTCGTTTGGAGCCCACGGCAAGAAGGCACCGGTGCCTGCTTGCTAAAAGGTTCCCACCTAGATAACACAGCCCACCTAGATAATACAGTCACAGTTGTGGAAAAGTACCCAATTGTCATACTTGAGTAAAAGTAAAAATACCTTAATAGAAAATGACTCAAGTGAAAGTCACCCAGTAAAATACTACTTGAGTGAAAGTCTAAAAGTATTTGGTTTTAAGTATCAAAATTAAAAGTAAAAATAATTTCAAATTCCTTATATTAAGCAAACTAGACGGCACTATTTTTTCGTTTTTTTATTTTAAATTTACGAATAGCCAGGGGCACACTCCAACACTCTGACATAATTTACAAACAAAGCCTGTGTGTTTAGTGAGAGTCTGCCAGATCAGAGGCAGTAGGGATGACCAGGGATGTTCTCTTGATAAGTGCAAGAATTGGACCATTTTCCTGTCTTGCTAAGCATTAAAAATGTAACGAATACTTTTGGGTGTCAGGGAAAATGTATGGTGTAAAAAGTACAATATTTTCTTTAGGAATGTAGTGAAGTAAAAGTTGTCAAAAATATAAATAGTAAAGTACAGATAGCCCAAAAAAGTACTTAAGCAGTACTTAATTATTTTGACTTAAGTACATTACACCACTGCACAGCCACAAAGTCAGTGAATAGCATGAGGTGTGGCTAACCTTAGCCGGCTTGGGCTGAATTCGCCAGCATAGAGTAGATCCTCCATATGACGTTGAGAAATTGTGGGTAGTTTAGAAGTTATCTGGAAATAAGTTGATAAATATGTAATAACCCAAAAACATGACTATGTTTGTACTGATAGGTAACCAGATCGGAACTACAACTACGTTACTAAGTCTTTGGCCGTGCTGTGTTCTTACCGTGGTGAGTAACAACTAATGCTTGCTACCCTTTTAAACTTTTTCAGTCTTCCTGTGACCCAAATCGTCCTCCAACAACCCAAACTAATAATACATAGTGTGTAATAATAGATATACAGTGTGAAGTATTCAGCCATTGGCATTTTTCCTATTTTGTTGCCTTACAACCCAGAATTAAAATAGATTTTTGAAACATTTGATTAAAACAACATGCCTACCACTTTGTAGATTCAAAATATTTTTTATCGTGAAACAAACAAGAAATAAGACAAAAAACTGAACTTGAGGGTGTATAACTATTCACCCCCCAACGTCAATACTTTGTAGAGACACCTTTTGCAGCAATTACAGCTGCAAGTCCCTTGAGGTATGTCTCTATACGCTTGGCACATCTAACCACTGGGATTGTTGCCTATTCTTCAAGGCAAAACTACTCAAGCTCCTTCAAGTTTAATGGGTTCCGCTGGTGTACAGCAATATTTAAGTCATACCACAGATTCTCAATTGGATTGAGGTCTGGGCTTTGACTAGTCCATTCCAAGACATTCAAATGTTTCCCCCTAAACCATTCGATTGTTGCTTTAGCAGTATGCTTAGTTTCATTGTCCTGCTGGAAGGTGAACCTCCATTCCAGTCTCAAATATCTGGAAGACTGAAACAGGTTTCTCTCAAGAATTTCCCTGTATTTAGCACCATCCATCATTCCTTCAATTCTGACCAGTTTCCCAGTCCCTGCCGATGGAAAAACATCCCCACAGCATGATGCTGCCACCACCATGCTTCATTGTGGGGATGGTATTCTCTGGGTGATGAGAGGTGTTGGGTTTGCCCCAGACATAGAGTTTTCCTTGATGGCCAAAAAGCTCAATTTTAGTCTCATCTGACCAGAGTACCGTCTTCCATGTGTTTGGGGAGTCTCCCACATGCGTTTTGGCAAACACCAAATGTGTTTGCTTATTTTTTACTTCAAGCAATGGCTTTTTTCTGTCCACTCTTTCGTAAAGCCCAGCTCTGTGGAGTGTACGGCTTAAAGTGGTCCTATGGACAGATACTCTAATGTCCGTTGTGGAGCTTTGCAGCTCCTTCAGGGTTATGTTTGGTCTCTGTGTCACCTCTCTGATTAATGCCCTCCTTGCCTGGTCTGTGAGTTTTGGTGGGCAGCCCTCTCTTGGCAGGTTTGTTGTGGTGCCATATTCTTTCCTTTTTTTAATGGCGCTCCGTGGGATGTTCAATGTTTCGGATATTTTTTTATAACCCAACCCTGATCTATACTTCTCTCCAACTTTGTCCCTGGCCAGTTTGGAGAGCTCCTTGGTCTTCATCGTAATGCTTGCTTGGTGGTGCACCCTTGCTTAGTGGTGTTGCAAACTCTGGGGCCTTTCAGAACAGGTGTGTGTATGTGTGTGATATATACACTGAGATCATGTGACACTTAGATTGCACACAGGTGGACTTTATTTGACTAATTATGTGACTTCTGAAGGTAATTGGTTGCACCAGATCTTATTTAGGGGCTACATAGCAAAGAGGGTGAATACATATGCACGCACCACTTTTCATTTTTTTCATTTTTTTAAAACAAACTATTTAAAAAAAAATTACTTCACCAATTTGGACTATTTTGTGTATGTCTATTACATGAAATCCAAATTCAAATGAATTTAAATGACAGGTTGTAAAGCAAACAAAATAGGAAAAATACCAAGGGGGTTGTCACGACTTCCGCCGAAGTCGGTCCCTCTCCTTGTTGGGGCGGCGTTCGGCGGTCGACGTCACCGGCTTTCTAGCCACCGCCGATCCACTTTTCATTTTCCATTTGTTCTGTCTTTGTCTTATCACACCTGGCTTCACTCAATCAATTACTTGTTTATTATTTAACCCTAAGTTCCCCATGTTGTATTTGTGAGTGATTTTGTTTATTGTATTTTCGGTCCGTCATTGTGTGCTCGTAATGTTATTTAGTACATTTGTCATTTTGAGTAAAAGTACGTTGATTACTCATATTTGCTGTCCTGCGCCTGACTCTCTACACCAGCTGCACACAGGACCCTTACAGGGGTGAATACTTTTGCTAGGCACTGTATTCTCATGACTCACCCCTGACATTCCCAGGGCCCCCTTTGGGACCCTACCCATAGTTTAAGAAACCCTATGTTACAGGTTAGTAAAAATAGAACATTTCCTTCCTATGACAACAAAAACTGAACAATAGAATAATAATCCCTTAGTGGTGTTTGTCATATTATTAATCTTCTAAATGCAAGAAGTTTATATCAGTACTGTACTGTTTATGATGGACTACTGGTATAGCCATCCCTTTATACATTATAACATTTTAATATGATGTTATTAAAGTGTCAGTATTATTTAGTATGGTATTATTATTGTCAGTATTATTTAATATGGTATTATTATTGTCAGTATTATTATTGTCAGTATTATTGTCAGTATTATTTAATATGCTATTATTATTGTCAGTATTATTATTGTCAGTGTTATTGTTATTATTCAGTATTATTATTGTCAGTATTATTTATTGTATTATTATTGTCAGTATTATTTAATATGGTATTATTATTGTCAGTATTATTATTGTCAGTATTATTGTCAGTATTATTTAATATGGTATTATTATTGTCAGTATTATTTAATATGGTATTATTATTGTCAGTATTATTTAATATGGTATTATTATTGGTATTATTATTGTCAGTAGTATTATTGTCAGTATTATTAAGTATGGTATTATTTAGTATGGTATTATTATTTCGTATGGTATTATTAATGTCAGTATTATTTAGTATGGTATTATTAATTTCAGTATTATTTAGTGTGGTATTATTATTATTTAGTATGGTATTATTATTATTTAGTATGGTATTATTTAGTATGGTATTATTATTATTTAGTATGGTATTATTTAGTATGGTATTATTCATGTCAGCATTATTCAGTATGGTATTATTGAGCATGGTATTATTTAGTATGGTATTATTATTTAGTATGGTATTATTATTTCGTATGGTATTATTATTGTCAGTATTATTTAATATGGTATTATTATTGTCAGTATTATTTTGTATGGTATTATTAATGTCAGTATTATTCAGTATGGTATTATTGAGTATGATATTATTAATGTCAGTATTATTCAGTATGGTATTATTGAGTATGGTATTATTTAATATGGTATTATTATTTAGTATGGTATTATTATTGTCTGTAGTATTTAGTATGGTATTATTATTGTCAGTATTATTTATTATGGTATTATTATTGTCAGTATTATTTAGTATGGTATTATTAATTTCAGTAGTATTTAGTATGGTATTATTATTGTCAGTATTATTTAGTATGGTATTATTAATTTCAGTAGTATTTAGTATGGTATTATTAATTTCAGTAGTATTTAGTATGGTATTATTATTGAGCATGGTATTATTTAGTATGGTATTATTGTTTAGTATGGTATTATTAATTTCAGTATTATTTAGTATGGTATTATTAATTTCAGTATTATTTAGTATGGTATTATTAATTTCAGTAGTATTTAGTATGGTATTATTAATTTCAGTAGTATTTAGTATGGTATTATTAATTTCAGTAGTATTTAGTATGGTATTATTAATTTCAGTAGTATTTAGTATGGTATTATTGTTGTCAGTAGTATTTAGTATGGTATTATTGTTGTCAGTATTATTTAGTATGGTATTATTATTGTCAGTAGTATTTAGTATGGTATTATTATTGTCAGAATTATTTAGTATGGTATTATTATTGTGGTTCCCCCCCAAGCTAAGGAACAGTGTCAGATGCTCACCCTGGCCTGAACAAATAATTAATGAAAACACAAAATACTAAGACCAAGGCGTGACAGTATTATTATTGTGGTTCCACCCCAAGCTAAGGAACAGTGTC
The DNA here is from genome assembly GCF_018296145.1 of Oncorhynchus tshawytscha. Taxonomy (NCBI): domain Eukaryota; kingdom Metazoa; phylum Chordata; class Actinopteri; order Salmoniformes; family Salmonidae; genus Oncorhynchus; species Oncorhynchus tshawytscha. The sequence goes on from NW_024609820.1 coordinate 614,282, forward strand.
AGATGCTCTCTCTCTGACCCTCCAAGATGCATGGACATCACACACAGATATTACAATATATATTATTTTGGTTTAGGAACAGGTTGTCGGTGATCTCCTCCTGGGCATTTCCATTTTAAAAAGGACCCATGAGCGCCAACATGTGAAGTTCATAGTAGCATGTCAAATGAAAGCTAAGAGTCTATATATATATATATATATATATATATATATATTTTTATATTTTTTTTATTTATTTTTTTTTTTTTTAATTAAGGCATATATACATTCTTCAACCATTTTCCATCCTATAAATGTGTAATAATCAAAGGCTTTGATTTCTGGTCAAACAGATGGAAAAAGGTCTTAGAAAACATCTAGCAGGAAAAGTCCAAAGAAGTATCAGAAATACATGAAAACACAGTCATGTTGAAGTAAAGACCCCTGCCAACTAATATCAACACCTAGATTTAGTTTTGGAGACTTGCCTTCTGTACATTTAAGAAACATTACCTTGTGTCCTTCCCACTGGGAAGATCTAGTTTTGATTTACATTTGGTTGAGTTGTCAACTAACATGAATTCAACTAAAAATGTAGGTTCAAAGTTGGGTAAAAAAACAAAATGGTGGTAACTTTTTGCAGATCCAATCAGTTTTCCACGCTGATTCAACGTCATCACTTAATTATAACGTTTTTAAAAATGACGTGAACAATGTTGAGGAAACCAACTTTTGCCCAGTGGGTTCTAATTCCGTTACCAAAAACCCACATCTTTTTAAGATAAAAGTTCACAACGGAATTACCAAAAAATCTGTAACGGAATTACTGCAATTGAATTGGCTACAACAAATCCTAGTAGTTACTAACCAGTTGGGACACCTGCTAATGTCATTCCTTCCTCTGGCATACTGTTGTTAAACTCATTACTCTCTTCTGCCATCTGGTGGTCAAAGCAAGACAGTGAAGACCAAGATAACATTTCTCTCTCTCTCTCTCCAGTTAATTCCATCTCTCCTTACTGATACCTACCTACTAGGGCTGGGAATTGCCAGGGACCTTACCAAAATTCTGTTAACAGATGTAAATCCACTTCACCTACTGTAGTTCAACAACCAACCAACTTTTAAAAACATTTTTTTACTCAAGTTGTGATGTCATAGGCATAGCTGACACCTCATTCTTTCTGCAGACATCTTTGAATATTAATTCGGAACAGATATTTAAGAGTTTTGGAAAACATGGTCGCATAAAAAACTGAGGGAGATTTTACCATAAGTCTGTTTCATTTTAAAGTGAAAAGTTGGAGTCAAAGCGTAATTCCGTTATTGTGGAATTGCCCTCCTCTAGTAATAAGGAACCAGACCTAACTAAAACACTAGCACTTCCTCTCCTGTTGTAAAGTGGGGACATCTCCACTCCTTTCTGTCCTGGGGGCGTGGCCCTCCTGAATGGAACGCGGCCTCGACCAGTGAGCAGACACACATCGTCTGTCTGTTAATGAGAGGTTCTGGAATCCTTTTCATGTTAGAGTTCTTGACTCCCCCAGACAGACTCCCCCAGATGTACATGGCTTAATGGCCTTTTACAGAGGCTAGGAATCTTTATGGCTGGTGCAAGCTCAATGAGATCCACATCTAAGAAGGGGAGGGAGGAAGGGAGCGAGAGAGAGAGAGAGGGGGGCTGGGAAGAGAGGGGCTGGGGAGAGGGACAGAGAGCTGTTACACTGCAAAACCTAAACCTGACATTTTTGTTGGCTCAGGAGAGATGTTGATAGAGAGAGAATTTCTTCATCTTTTTCCATCACATGGATTTCATTGGGACTTCACTGGTTAGATGGATGTTTTCTCACCTTGAGCGTCCTCTTTGGTGATTGGTTTCATCTTGACAATGTAAGATATCCGTAGAACCAGAGTGGTCTAGGCTCCATTGCTCATTGTTACCTACCTAAAAACAGTCTTATCCAGTTGGCTCTGTGGGCACATTTCCTTTCCTGCCTATGTGTTATTGTTACCTTGCACTGGGAGAATGATTTGATTGGATGTGCATGTGCACTACATTTGAACAGGTTCTTATTTTTAGACATCAGTTATTATTCTGTCTGTCTGTCTCTGTCTGTCTGTCTGTCTGTACTGTCTGGAGGCTTCAGTCTTCAGCCGGGGTCATGTTATTATTCTGTCTGTCTGGAGGCTTCAGTCTTCAGCCTGGGTCATGTTGTTATTCTGTCTGTCTGGGTCATGTTATTATTCTGTCTGTCTGGAGGCTTCAGTCTTCAGCCTGGGTCATGTTGTTATTCTGTCTGTCTGGGTCATGTTATTATTCTATTTGTCTGGATGCTTCAGTCTTCAGCCTGGGTCATGTTATTATTCTGTCTGTCTGGAGGCTTCAGTCTTCAGCCTGGGTCATGTTATTATTCTGTCTGGGGGCTTCAGTCTTCAGCCTGGGTCATGTTATTATTCTGTCTGTCTGGAGGCTTCAGTCTTCAGCCTGGGTCATGTTATTATTCTGTCTGGAGGCTTCAGTCTTCAGCCTGGGTCATGTTATTATTCTGTCTGTCTGGAGGCTTCAGTCTTCAGCCTGGGTCATGTTATTATTCTGTCTGGAGGCTTCAGTCTTCAGCCTGGGTCATGTTATTATTCTGTCTGGGGGCTTCAGTCTTCAGCCTGGGTCATGTTATTATTCTGTCTGGGGCTTCAGTCTTCAGCCTGGGTCATGTTATTATTCTGTCTGGGGGCTTCAGTCTTCAGCCTGGGTCATGTTATTATTCTGTCTGGGGGCTTCAGTCTTCAGCCTGGGTCATGTTATTATTCTGTCTGGGGGCTTCAGTCTTCAGCCTGGGTCATGTTATTTGTAAAAAGGTTCTGTCTGTTTTTTTCTGTACATTGACTGGATCTTCCTTTTGTCTGCCTCCTTTTCACTACTTTGGATGTGAGTAAAAGCTGCACCTTTCATGTGGGTAGAAGTTGTTCAAGGCGTCCTAACTCATCTGTATGGGCCGGTACAAGAGCGTGGACTCCAGTCTTACTGTACTTTGGATAAAAGTGTCTGCTCCTTGGCATGTATTACTGTACCGTCTACAGCTATGACAGCTGTGACCTCATCACTTCTCCAAATACTCTTTGATCTTCAGAAGCCTGCGTGTTCCGGAGGCCCAGTCAATTATTACACTGTCTGTCAGTGATGAAATCCACTTATGGTTTTCATTCCCTCAGAATCCGTTCGTGGTGATTAACGCTGATCCATTTCCTTCTGTGTCCTGTTCCCAGCTTCTGCTGCTTTAGTTGCTGTGACAATGAAGATGATCAAAATTCCCTCCATTTCAGTCATTGCTGTTAGATATTTCTCCAATAGATGTTTCTTTGTGTGTACTCTTGCTGAAACAAGCTGTGGATATAGATTTTTGCCTGCTGTACCAACCTAGAACGAGGGGCCCCGCCTAACTCTACTTGTCTTCCTTGTTTAAAAAGGTATCTTGACCTCAATGGAACTTCCTGGTTAAATAAAGGTTAAGAAAAACATGCATTGGGATTTCCTGGTTAAATACAGGTTAACAAATAAATGTCTCTCTCTGTGTATCTGCTCTAGGAGCTCAGCACCGCGTCGGTAGTGGCACATTGACCAGTCTGTGGTCTCCTCACCTGGCACCTGGTGGTACCATCGGTCAAAATGGGCCGAACACCTCAGAAAGGTCAGCACTTTTTTTTATGCTTTGTGTGGATTGGTTCTATTATTTTCTATTCTACTCTAAAGTGTATTCATAAGAGTTTGAATTGTCTCCTTTTCAGAGCCAAAAGAAGAGAGGAGGGAGAAACCTGAGAGAAGTAACCCCTCTCCGGGAACCGGTCCCCCCTCTCTGGATAAATCTAATGGTATTAAACACGTTTCCTGCAATGTTCCTCTCTGTCACAATGTAGCGTAACCTACGACTGTCAGATATTATGAACTATGCCCTTTTGTTTCGCCAGAACCCTTCAGTTGGGAGGAGTACCTTAAGGAAACGTCTTCCACAGCCGCTTCTCCCAGCTGTTTCAGACAGGTAGATATGACCTAGTAACTACAACACTAAGGGCTACTTTAGGAAGTGCTTTTTGACTTGTTTTCAGTCCCAGATCAACCCCCTCCCCCCCACCAATCCATTCCTAGATCTGAGAGTATTAGAAAAAGTTTCAAAAATTTGGTAACATTAGCATAACATTAGGTTTAGATAAAACTCTGTCTAACATAACATTAGGTTTAGATAGGGAAAGGGGGATACCTAGTCAGTTGTACAACTGAATGCATTCAACTGAAACGTGTCTTCCACATTTAACCCAACCCCTCTGAATCAGAGAGGAGCGGAGGGCCGACCTTAATCCACATCCACGTCTTTGGCGGCCGGGGAACAGTGGGTTAACTTCCTTGTTCAGGGGCAGAATGACAGATCTGTTTTATCTTCCAGTTACTGGCCCAACGCTCTTAACCACTAGGCTACCTACTGCCCCTACACTCTTAACCCCTAGGCTACCTACTGCCCCTACACTCTTAACCACTAGGCTACCTACTGCCCCTACACTCTTAACCCCTAGGCTACCTACCGCCCCTACACTCTTAACCACTAGGCTACCTACTGCCCCTACCACCCCTACACTCTTAACCACTAGGCTACCTACTGCCCCTACACTCTTAACCACTAGGCTACCTAACCCTAGGCCCCTACACTCTTAACCACCTACCTAGGCTACACTCTTAACCACTAGGCTACCTACCCCTACACTCTTAACCACTAGGCTACCTACCACCCCTACACTCTTAACCACTAGGCTACGCCCCTACACTCTTAACCACTAGGCTACCTACTGCCCCTACACTCTTAACCACTAGGCTACCTACCGCCCCTACACTCTTAACCACTACACTCTTAACCACTAGGCTACCTACCGCCCCTACACTCTTAACCCTAGGCTACCACCCCCTACACTCTTAACCACTAGGCTACCTACCGCCCCTACCCTAACCACTAGGCTACCTACCACCCCTACACTCTTAACCACCTACACTCTTAACCACACTTAACCACTAGGCTACCTTAACCACTAGGCTTAACCACTACTGCCCCTACACCCCTACACTCTTAACCACTAGGCTACCTACCGCCCCTACACTCCCCTACCCCACTCTTAACCACCCTACACTCTTAACCACTAGGCTACCTAGGCCCTACACTCTTAACCACTAGGCTACCTACCGCCCCTACCACCCCTACACTCTAACCACTAGGCTACCCCCCTACACTCTTAACCACTAGGCTACCTACCGCCCCTACACTCTTAACCACTAGGCTAACCACTAGGCCTACACTCTTAACCACTAGGCCCTACCACCCCTACACTCTTAACCACTAGGCTACCTACTGCCCCCCCTACCGCCCCCTACACTCTTAACCACTAGGCTACCTACTGCCCTACACTCTTAACCACTACCTACCCCTACACTCTTAACCACTAGGCTACCTACTGCCCCTACCACCCCTACACTCTTAACCACTAGGCTACCTACTGCCCCTACACTCCTACCGCCCCATATAAGCAGATCATTCCATTATTGACTGATCCATTGCCCTCCTGTCTCCCCCAGTCCATTGTTGACTGATCCATTGCCCTCCTGTCTCCCCCAGTCCATTATTGACTGATCCATTGCCCTCCTGTCTCCCCCAGTCCCGTTTCCCTCCCAGTAATGACTTCAAGGCTGGTATGAAGCTGGAAGCCCACGACCCTCGGAACAACACGTCCATCTGCATCGCCACGGTGATGGGTATGATGGGTACACGTCTGCGTCTCCGTCTGGACGGGAGTGACAACACCAACGATTTCTGGAGACTGGTGGACTCCTCAGACATCCAGCCTATAGGGACCTGTGAGAGGAGAGGAGACATGCTACAGCCACCTCTGGGTAAGGCTACATAGAGAGATATGACAATTTATTATACATCCAGCCTTTATTGAGGAGAGGGACATACATCCAGCCTAGGCTATAGGGACCTGTCCAGAGAGGAGAGGAGAGGAGACATACAGCCACCTCTGGGTAAGGCTACATAGAGAGATATGACAATTTATTATACATCCAGCCTATAGGAACCTGTGAGAGGAGAGGAGACATGTTACAGCCACCTCTGGGTAAGGCTATATAGAGAGATATGACAATTTATTATACATCCAGCCTGTGAGAGGAGAGGAGACATGTTACAGCCACCTCTGGGTAAGGCTACATAGAGAGATATGACAATTTATTATACATCCAGCCTGTGAGAGGAGAGGAGACATGTTACAGCCACCTCTGGGTAAGGCTATATAGAGAGATATGACATGTTACAGCCACCTCTGGGTAAGGCTACATACAGAGATATGACATGTTACAGCCACCTCAGGCCACATGTTACAGCCACCTCTGGGTAAGGCTATATAGAGAGATATGACATGCTACAGCCACCTCTGGGTAAGGCTACATACAGAGATATGACATGCTACAGCCACCTCTGGGTAAGGCTATATAGAGAGATATGACATGCTACAGCCACCTCTGGGTAAGGCTACATACAGAGATATGACATGCTACAGCCACCTCTGGGTAAGGCTACATACAGAGATATGACATGTTACAGCCACCTCTGGGTAAGGCTATATAGAGAGATATGACATGCTACAGCCACCTCTGGGTAAGGCTATATAGAGAGATATGACATGCTACAGCCACCTCTGGGTAAGGCTATATAGAGAGATATGACAGTTTATTATACATCCAGCCTGTGAGAGGAGAGGAGACATGTTACAGCCACCTCTGGGGAAGGCTATATAGAGAGATATGACAGTTTATTATACATCCAGCCTATAGGGACCTGCTGGGTAAAGGCTGCACTATATCCTGAAATGTGCCACATAGAAATAACATATAATGTTATAACATATTATCACTTTTAACACATTATAACATATTATATTATAACATAACATATTATAACATATTATAACATAGTATAACCTATTATAACATAACATATTATAACATAACATATTATAACATATTATAACATAGTATAACCTATTATAACATAACATATTATAACATAACATATTATAACATATGACATATTATAACACATTATAACACATTATAACACATTATAGCATAACACATTATAACATATTATATTATAACATAACATATTATAACATATTTTAACATATTATAACATATATTATAACATAACATATTTTAACATATTATAACATAACATATTATAAAATGACATATAGCATATTATAACAACATATTATAACATATTATAACATCTCATATAGCATTTTATAACATAGCATATTATAACATCTCATATAGCATATTATAACATATTATAACATATTATAACATATCATATAGCATATTATAACATATATAACATTTTATAACATATTATAACATATTATAACAACATATTATAACATAACATATTATAACATAACATATTGTAACATAACATATTATAACATAACATATTATAACATAACATATAACATAACATATTATAACATATCATATTATAACATATCATATAGCATATTATAACATATTATAACATATCATATAACATTTTATAACATATTATAACATCTCATATAGCATATTATAACAACATATTATAACATCTCATATAACATATTATAACAACATATTATAACATCTCATATTATAGCTTATTATAACAACATATTATAACATCTCATATAGCTTATTATAACATATTATAACATCTCATATAACATATTATAACATATTATAACATCTCATATAGCATATTATAACATATTATAACATCTCATATAGCATATTACAACATATTATGACAACATATTATAACATAACATATAATAACATAACATATATCATATTATAACATATTATAACATGACATATTATAACATATTATAACATGACATATTATATCATATTATAACATGACATATTATAACATGTCATATTATAACATATTATAACATTACATATTATAACATATTATAACATGTCATATAGCATATTATAATATAACATAAAAACAAAGAGTCGCACACTCTATATGTATAATCTCCCAGTAATTTATTGGGTAAAAAATGAATTACTGTGAGGTTATACATACAGTTGAAGTCGGAAATTTACATACACCTTAGCCAAATACATTTAAACATTTTCACAATTCCTGACATTTAATCCTAGTAAAACTTCCCTGTCTTGAAATGTCAGAATAATAGTAGAGAGAATGATTTATTCCAGCTTTTATTTCTTTCATCGCATTTCCAGTGGGTGAGAAGTTTACAAACACTCAATTAGTATTTGATAGCATTGCCTTTAAATTGTTTAACTTGGGTCAAATGTTTCGGGTAACCTTCCATGAGCTTCCCACAATAAGTTGGGTGAATTTTGGCCCATTCCTCCTGACAGAGCTGGTGTAACGGAGTCAGGTTTGTAGGCCTCCTTGCTCGCATACGCTTTTTCAGTTCTGCCCACAAATGTTCTATAGGATTGAGGTCAGGGCTTTGTGATGGCCACTCCAATACCTTGACTTTGTTGTCCTTAAGCCATTTTGCCACAACTTTGAAGTATGCTTGGGGTCATTGTCCATTTGGAAGACCCATTTGCGACCAAGTTTTAACTTCCTGACTGATGTCTTGATATCCACATAATTTTCCGCCCTCATGATGCCATCTATTTTGTGAAGTGCACCAGTCCCTCCTGCAGCAAAGCACCTCCACAACATGATGCTGCCACGGTTGGGATGGTGTTCTTCGGCTTGCAAGCCTCCCCCTTTTTCCTCCAAACATAACAATGGTCATCATGGCCCAAAATTATATTTTAGTTTCTTCAGACCAAAGAGGACAATTCTCCAAAAAGTACAATCTTTGTCCCCATGTGCAGTTGCAAACCGTAGTCTGGCTTTTTTATGGTGGTTTTGGAGCAGTGGCTTCTTCCTTGCTGAGCGGCCTTTCAGGTTATGTCGATACAGGACTCGTTTTACTGTGGATATAGATACTTTTTTACCTGTTTCCTCCAGCATCTTCACAAGGTCCTTTGCTGTTGTTCTGGGATTGATTTGCATGTGGAGGTCTACAATTGTTTTTCTGAGATCTTGGCTGATTTCTTTTGATTTTCCAATGATGTCAAGCAAAGAGGTACTGATTTTGAATGTAGGCCTGTTAATACATCCACAGGTACACCTCCATTGACTCAAATGATGTCAATTAGCCTATCAGAAGCTTCTAAAGCCATGACATCATTTTGTGTAATTTTCTAAGCTGTTTAAAGGCACAGTCAACTTAGTGTATATAAACTTCTGAACCACTGGAATTGTTATACAGTGAATTATAAGTGAAATAATGTGTCTGTAAACAATTGTTGGAAAAATTACTTGTGTAATGCACTAAGTAGCTAACCGACTTGCCAAAGCTATAGTTTGTTAACACGAAATTTGTGGAGTGGTTGAAAAACGAGTTTTAATGACTCCAACCTAAGTGTATGTAAACTTCTGACTTCAGCTGTACATGGATGGTGTGACTCTCTTTGTTTCTATAGCTTCCAGTTTATTCACCGTTAGTCAGCACCTCTACACTAAATTATTTCCTCTGGGTGTGCTTTTTATATAACCTATTATAGCATAACATATTGTAACACATTATAACACATTATAGCATAACACATTGTAACACATTATAACACATTATGACACATTATAGCATAACATATTGTAACACATTATAACATATTATAACACATTATAGCATATTATAACACATTATAGCATATTATAACACATTATAGCATATTATAACACATTATCGCATATTATAACCTATTATAGCATATTATAACACATTATAGCATATTATAACACATTATAGCATATTATAACATATTATAGCATATTATAACATATTATAACACATGATAGCATATTATAACATATAACACATTATAACATATTATAACACATTATAGCATATTATAACATATAACACATTATAACATATTATAACACATTATAGCATATTATAACATATTATAACATATTATAACACATTATAGCATATCATAACATATTATAACACATTATAGCATATTATAACATATTATAACACATTATAACATATTATAACATAATATAACATGTTATAGCATATTATAACATATTATAACATATTATAGCATATTATAGCGTAACACATTATAGCATATTATAACATAACACATTATAACATATTATAACATAGCACATTATAACATATTATAACATAACACATTATAACATATTATAACGTAACACATTATAACATATTATAACATATTATAGCATAACACATTATAACATATTATAGAGTAACACATTATAACACATTATAACACATTATAGCACATTATAGCATAACACATTATAACACATTATAACATATTATAGCGTAACACATTATAACACATTATAACATATTATAGCGTAACACATTATAACACATTATAACATATTATAGAGTAACACATTATAACATATTATAACATAACACATTATAACATATTATAACATATTATAACACATTATAACACATTATAACACATTATAACATATTATAGTGTAACACATTATAACACATTATAACATATTATAACATATTATAACATATTATAGCGTAACACATTATAACACATTATAACATATTATAGTGTAACACATTATAACACATTATAACATATTATAACATAACACATTATAACATATTATAGTGTAACACATTATAACACATTATAACATATTATAGCGTAACACATTATAGCATATTATAACATAGCACATTATAACATATTATAACATATTATAGAGTAACACATTATAACATATTATAGCATAACACATTATAACATATTATAACATAGCACATTATAACATATTATAACATATTATAGAGTAACACATTATAACACATTATAACATATTATAACATAACACATTATAACATATTATATAACACATTATAACATATTATAACATAACACATTATTAACACATTATAACATATTATAACATAACACATTATAACATATTATAGAGTAACACATTATAACACATTATAAACATTATAGCGTAACACATTATAACATATTATAGCATAACATATTATAACACATTATAGTGTAACACATTATAACACATTATAGTGTAACACATTATAACATATTATAGCATAACATTTTTCATAGCATATTATAGCACATTATAACATATTATAACACATTATAGCGTAACATATTATAACACATTATAGTGTAACACATTATAGCGTAACCTATTATAACACATTATAATGTAACACATTATAACACATTATAACACATTATAGTGTAACACATTGTAGCATAACATAAACTCAGCAGAAAAGAAACGTCCTCTCTCTGTCAACTGCGTTTATTTTCAGCAAATATATATTTACATTTTCAGCAAATGTAAATATTTGTATGAACATAACAAGATTCAACAACTGAGACATAAACTGAACAAGTTCCACAGACATGTGACTAACAGAAATGGAATAATGTGCCCCTGAACAAAGGGGAGGTCAAAATCAAAAGTAACAGTCACTATCTGGGGTGGCCACCAGATGCATTAAGTACTGCAGTGCATCTCCTCCTCATGGACTGCACCAGATTTGCCCATTCTTGCTGTGAGATGTTACCCCACTCTTCCACCAAGACACCTGCAATTTCCCGGACATTTCTGGGGGGAATGGCCCTAGCCCTCACCCTCCGATCCAACAGGTCCCAGACGTGCTCAATGGGATTAAGATCCAGGCTCTTCGCTGACCATGGCAGAACACTGACATTCTTGTCTTGCAGGAAATCACGCACAGAACGAGCAGAGTACGGGCCTCGGTGTAACGGGCCTCGGTCATTCCTTCGACGATAAACGTGAATCCGACCGTCACCCCTGGTGAGACAAAACCGTGACTCATCAGTGAAGAGCACTTTTTGCCAGTCCTGTCTGGTTCAGCGACAGTGGGTTTGTGCCCACAGTGGGTTTGTTCCCACAGGCGACTTTGTTGCCGGTGATGTCTGGTGAGGACCTGCCTTACAACAGGCCTCAGTCCAGCCTCTCTCAGCCTATTGAGGACTGTCTGAGCACTGATGGAGGGATTGTGCGTTCCTGGTGTAACTCGGGCAGTTGTTGTTGCCATCCTGTACCTGTCCCGCAGGTGTGATGTTCAGATGTACTGATCCTGTGCAGGTGATGTTACACATGGTCTGCCACTGCGAGGACAATCAGCTGTCCGTCCTGTCTCCCTGTAGCGCTGTCTTAGGTGTCTCACAGTACGGACATTGCAATTTATTGCCCTGGCCGCATCTGCAGTCCTCATGCCTCCTTGCAGCATGCATAATGCACGTTCACGCAGATGAGCAGGGACCCTGGGCATCTTTCTTTTGGTGTTTTTCAGAGTCAGTAGAATGTGTCCTAAGTTAGTGTGTCCTAAGTGTGTCCAGTAGAATGTCTCCTAAGTCTTTAGTGTCCTAAGTTTTCATAACTGTGACCTTAATTGCCTGCCGTCTGTAAGCTGTTAGTGTCTTAACGACCGTTCCACAGGTGCATGTTCATTAATTGTTTATGGTTCATTGAACAAGCATGGGGAAACCTTGTTTAAACCCTTTACAATGAAGATCTGTGAAGTTATTTGTATTTTTACAAATGATCTTTGTTTCTTTTTTTGTTTATTATAACGTAACATATTATAGCGTAAAATATTATAACACATTATAACATATCATATGTTAATAAGACATTATAAAGTGTTGCACTTGCTTATATCAGCAATAAAGCAGCAATATATTCTAAATCTTGAACTTTTTCTTTGAGTTGTCTTTAGGCTTCAGAATGAATGCCTCCTCGTGGCCTATGTTCCTCCTGAGAACCCTGACTGGAGCAGAGATGGCACCAGCCACAGCTTTTAAAAAGGTCAAGGAAGAAAAATGGAACATTTCACATTGGACCTTAAAGCTGTACTGTATTGTATTGATTTACTGATCAATGATTGTAGTGTATCAATGATTTACGTGTGTGTATATAAACATATCTGTCTGTTCTGGACTAACAGATCTGTCTGGTCTGGACTAACAGATCTGTCTGGTCTGGACTAACAGATCTGTCTGGTCTGGACTAACAGAGTTCTCTGTGTGTGTATATAAACAGATCTGTCTGTTCTGGACTAACAGATCTGTCTGGTCTGGACTAACAGATCTGTCTGGTCTGGACTAACAGAGAGTTCTCTGTGTGTGTATATAAATAGATCTGTCTGGTCTGGACTAACAGATCTGTCTGGTCTGTATTAACAGATCTGTCTGGTCTGGACTAACAGATCTGTCTGGTCTGTACTAACAGATCTGTCTGGTCTGGACTAACAGAGAGTTCTCTGTGTGTGTTTATAAACAGATCTGTCTGGTCTGGACTAACAGAGTTCTGTGTGTGTGTGTATATAAACAGATCTGTCTGGTCTGGACTAACAGAGTTCTCTGTGTGTGTGTATATAAACAGATCTGTCTGGTCTGGACTAACAGAGTTATCTGTGTGTGTGTATATAAACAGATCTGTCTGGTCTGGACTAACAGAGTTCTCTGTGTGTGTGTATATAAACAGATCTGTCTGGTCTGGACTAACAGAGTTCTCTGTGTGTGTGTATATAAACAGATCTGTCTGGTCTGGACTAACAGAGTTATCTGTGTGTAGGAACCCTCCAAACCCTCCCAGAACCTCTTTAAACCTGGGATGAAGCTAGAAGCAGTGGACAAGAAGAACCCCTACCTGATCTGCCCGGCAACCATCGGAGAGGTCAAAGGTAACAAGATCTTTTTTTAATTTAACCCACCTTTACCCTATCTCTTTGGAGGACAACTTTATAACTGTAACGCTATAATGTGTTTTATTTACTACAACACTATTGTTCCTTTGTCCCCTATTTGTCGTCTGGTTGATGTATCTCCTGCTACGTCTTACTGTTTGTTATTGTAATCTTTATTTTTAGGTGATGAGATCTTTGTGATGTTTGACGGCTGGAGAGGGGCCTTCGACTACTGGTGCCAGTTTGACTCCAGAGACATATTCCCTGTAGGATGGTGTTCTCTGACCAGGCACAGCATCCAGCCTCCTGGCAACTTCTGTAAGTACCTCAACCTCACCACTAGAGGACAGCAGAGCCCTGCTTTCTGATGCTTTTGGCCTGTTCGTCTGTCACCACTGGGTGCTGCTGGCCCAGGGTTTCTCTCTGAAGCTGCCTGAATGAGCAGAGCTGGATGAGAAAAACAAACTGTTTCTTTCTGCGAGAATTTCACTGGCTGTTTTGCCATATTTCCTGTGTTATTTCCTGTATATTTGGCTAAAATACTACAATGTTTACTACAATTAGTACCTTTCCACTGGAAATAATATTCCTTAATGTGTTCTGGTGTACAGTTCAAGCAGGATTGTCCTTCCACACATTGCATTTGGGTCTAGTTTGCTTGTAAAAAGCCAAGATATATATATATATATATATATATATATATATCATTATTTTGTATTACATTTTTTTGTATTACTTTTTTTTTTGACAGGTTAAGATCATTTTCTGATTCAAGTAAATCATTGAAAATATGTGATTGTGAGATTCATAATATCTTCCTTAATGTGTTATCTGTTTAACACTCTACTGCACACACCCTTTTTACCCCCATACACATGACAATATGAGATGACATGTGTGTAAACAAGCCAATGAGGTGCAGAAGTTGGTATGACGTATGAATTGGGGGCGGGACCTTCTTTCAGGAAGCAGAGCGACCTGAGGGCATGGTGTGAGTGAAGGGTACAATGCATTTCATTAGTTTACATGTTTAAATAGAGACAATAAAAACATGTACTTGTGTAGGAACCTCTAAAGGAGAATATTTGACAGGTTTCAAACACTTAGTTTTTATATTTATTTAAAAAATGAAATGTTCTTTTCTTTTTGCCTCACGGCAACAACATTGTGCAGTCGGGCTACTTTTCTTTTTGCCTCAGGGGAATATCATGCCCAATGAAAGACATGTAAAATGGCCTTGGACAATGTTTTGGCCAACAGATCCACTGACATTCACCGGCAGTGGACACAGAGACGCTCCATTCTAGCCTAATCTGATAGAGAGGGCCGTGAACTTTAGGACAATGACAGTTAGCTTTTCATTTTTCGAATGAAAAGAGTCCTTCTTTGTACTACGTTCCCCTTAATCTGTTGTTGGTCTTAAACATTAGTTTCAAGTTCTATTCTGTCTTTTTTATTTTTCAATTATTAATACATTATCAAAAAGCATAAAACTTCCCCCCAAAAATAGTTTGAAATATTTGTAGTAATGAACAACCAGATGGTGCAGGGTTAATCCTCCATCAAGTCCTACAGCTGGCAGTACAGGGTTAATCCTTCATCAAGTCCTACAGCTGGCAGTACAGGGTTAATCCTCATCAAGTCCTACAGCTGGCAGTACAGGGTTAATCCTTCATCAAGTTACAGCTCACAGGGTTAATCCTTCATCAAGTCTTACAGCTGGCAGTACAGGGCAGTCTTACAGTTAATCCTTCATCAAGTCTTACAGCTGGCAGTACAGGGTTAATCCTTCATCAAGTCTTACAGCTGGCAGTACAGGGTTAATCCTTCATCAAGTCTTACAGCTGGCAGTACAGGGTTAATCCTTCATCAAGTCTTACAGCTGGCAGTACAGGGTTAATCCTTCATCAAGTCTTACAGCTGGCAGTACAGGGTTAATCCTTCATCAAGTCCTACAGCTGGCAGTACAGGGTTAATCCTTCATCAAGTCCTACAGCTGGCAGTACAGGGTTAATCCTTCATCAAGTCTTACAGCTGGCAGTACAGGGTTAATCCTTCATCAAGTCTTACAGCTGGCAGTACAGGGCTACAGCTGGCAGTACAGGGTTAATCCTTCATCAAGTCTTACAGCTGGCAGTTAATCCTTACAGCTGGCAGTTAATCCTTCATCAAGTCTTACAGCTGGCAGCAGGGTTAATCCTTCATCAAGTACAGCTGGCAGTACAGGGTTAATCCTTCATCAAGTCTTACAGCTGGCAGTACAGGGTTAATCCTTCATCAAGTCTTACAGCTGGCAGTACAGGGTTAATCCTTCATCAAGTCTTACAGCTGGCAGTACAGGGTACAGCTGGTTAATCCTTCATCAAGTCTTACAGCTGGCAGTACAGGGTTAATCCTTCATCAAGTCTTACAGCTGGCAGTACAGGGTTAATCCTTCATCAAGTCCTACAGCTGGCAGTACAGGGTTAATCCTTCATCAAGTCTTACAGCTGGCAGTACAGGGTTAATCCTTCATCAAGTCTTACAGCTGGCAGTACAGGGTTAATCCTTCATCAAGTCCTACAGCTGGCAGTACAGGGTTAATCCTTCATCAAGTCTTACAGCTGGCAGTACAGGGTTAATCCTTCATCAAGTCTTACAGCTGGCAGTACAGGGTTAATCCTCCATCAAGTCTTACAGCTGGCAGTACAGGGTTAATCCTTCATCAAGGGTTAATCCTTCATCAAGTCTTACAGCTGGCAGTACAGGGTTAATCCTTCACAGTTAATCCTTCTTACAGCTGGCAGTACAGGGTTAATCCTTCATCAAGTCTTACAGCTGGCAGTACAGGGTTAATCCTTCATCAAGTCTTACAGCTGGCAGTACAGGGTTAATCCTTCATCAAGTCTTACAGCTGGCAGTACAGGGTTAATCCTCCATCAAGTCTTACAGCTGGCAGTACAGGGTTAATCCTTCATCAAGTCTTACAGCTGGCAGTACAGGGTTAATCCTTCATCAAGTCTTACAGCTGGCAGTACAGGGTTAATCCTTCATCAAGTCTTACAGCTGGCAGTACAGGGTTAATCCTTCATCAAGTCTTACAGCTGGCAGTACAGGGTTAATCCTTCATCAAGTCTTACAGCTGGCAGTACAGGGCTAATCCTTCATCAAGTCCTACAGCTGGCAGTACAGGGTTAATCCTTCATCAAGTCTTACAGCTGGTAGTACAGGGTTAATCCTTCATCAAGTCTTACAGCTGGTAGTACAGGGTTAATCCTTCATCAAGTCTTACAGCTGGCAGTACAGGGTTAATCCTTCATCAAGTCCTACAGCTGGCAGTACAGGGCTACAGTAGCAGCTGGCAGTACAGGGTTAATCCTTCATCAAGTCTTACAGCTGGCAGTACAGGGTTAATCCTTCATCAAGTCAGGGTTAATCCTTCATCAGTAGCAGCTGGCAGTACAGGGTTAATCCTTCATCAAGTCCTACAGCTGGCAGTACAGGGTTAATCCTTCATCAAGTCCAGTAGCAGCTGGCAGTACAGGGTTAATCCTTCATCAGTCCTACAGCTGGCAGTACAGGGTTAATCCTTCATCAAGTCTTAGCAGCTGGCAGTACAGGGTTAATCCTTCATCAAGTCCTACAGCTGGCAGTACAGGGTTAATCCTTACAGGGTTAATCCTTTTCAATCAAGTCCAGTACAGCTGGCAGTACAGGGTTAATCCTTCATCAAGTCTTAGCAGCTGGCAGTACAGGGTTAAATCCTTCAGCTGGCAAGTCAAGTCTAGCAGCTGGCAGTACAGGGTTAATCCTTCATAGCAGCTGGCAGTACAGGGTTAATCCTTCATCAAGTCTTACAGTAGCAGCTGGCAGTACAGGGTTAATCCTTCATCAAGTCCTACAGTAGCAGCTGGCAGTACAGGGTTAATCCTTCATCAAGTCCTACAGTAGCAGCTGGCAGTAGGGTTAATCCTTCATCAAGCTGGCAGTACAGGGTTAATCCTTCATCAAGTCAGCTGGCAGTACAGGGTTAATCCTTCATCAAGCAGCTGGCAGTACAGGGTTAATCCTTCATCAAGTCCTACAGCTAGCAGCTGGCAGTACAGGGTTAATCCTTCATCAAGTCCTACAGCTGGCAGTACAGGGTTAATCCTTCATCAAGTCCTACAGTAGCAGCTGGCAGTACAGGGTTAATCCTTCATCAAGTCTTACAGTAGCAGCTGGCAGTACAGGGTTAATCCTTCATCAAGTCCTACAGTAGCAGCTGGCAGTACAGGGTTAATCCTTCATCAAGTCCTACAGTAGCAGCTGGCAGTACAGGGTTAATCCTTCATCAAGTCCTACAGTAGCAGCTGGCAGTACAGGGTTAATCCTTCATCAAGTCCTACAGCTGGCAGTACAGGGTTAATCCTTCATCAAGTCCTACAGTAGCAGCTGGCAGTACAGGGTTAATCCTTCATCAAGTACAGTAGCAGCTGGCAGTACAGGGCTAATCCTTCATCAAGTCCTTCATCAAGTCTTACAGTAGCAGCTGGCAGTACAGGGTTAATCCTTCATCAAGTCCTAGCTGGCAGCTGGCATCAAGTACAGGGTTAATCCTTCATCAAGTCTACAGTAGCAGCTGGCAGTACAGGGTTAATCCTTCATCAAGTCCTACAGTAGCAGCTGGCAGTACAGGGTTAATCCTTCATCAAGTCCTACAGCTGGCAGTACAGGGTTAATCCTTCATCAAGTCCTACAGCTGGCAGTACAGGGTTAATCCTTCATCAAGTCCTACAGCTGGCAGTACAGGGTTAATCCTTCATCAAGTCCTACAGTAGCAGCTGGCAGTACAGGGTTAATCCTTCATCAAGTCCTACAGTAGCAGCTGGCAGTACAGGGCTAATCCTTCATCAAGTTTTACAGTAGCAGCTGGCAGTACAGGGCTAATCCTTCATCAAGTCCTACAGTAGCAGCTGGTAGTACAGGGCTAATCCTTCATCAAGTCTTACAGTAGCAGCTGGTGTTGATTCTTAATGCTAGAATACAACATGTAGCTGTATAGTTCATACCTATTTGTTCATGTCAAGCTGTGACTAATTATTGTTCCTTCTCAGCATACCACAGGGTGTGTGTTGCTTTTAATAACCCTTTGATTGGTAAACCCTCTGATTGGTAAACCCTCTTAGTAAGGCTGATGATCAGTAGGCCGTTATTTCATCTATTGTACACAGACTTCCCTTGGGTTTCTTCAATTCCTCAACTTGACCCATTTTTCACAGAAATCTACCCATTTCTTAAATAATTTCTGGTTATTTTGAAGTAATTTGTTCTTAACACCAAACAAACTAAAATAGAGACATAATTCACTCTTAATTCCATGACCAATGAAAGGGGTTTAACACATTTTTAATGTGTGTGTGAATGATTTCAGCTCAAACACACTTTCTTTCAGTGCAGGAAGAATGTTGTTTTGCCTTTTTATTTAATAGAGCCTGATTACCAGCCAGGGCCTGTCATCCCTGCTACCGTGCTGTATGGTTGTTTTAGCATACTTTTTATTTATTTAACCAGGCAAGTCAGTTAAGAACATATTCTTATTTACAATGACTGCCTAGGAACAGTGGGTTAACTGCCTTGTTCAGGAGCAGAACGACAGATTTGTATCTTGTCAGCTCAGGGGTTTGAACTTGCAACCTTCCGGTTACTAGTCCACCGCTCTAACCACTAGGCTACATCCAGCAGTCTTCTATACACCATACTATCTATCACTTTACTTAGAGAGTGTAAACAACTCTCCCAGTACAGCTTCATGATCTCCTGTGCTATAAAGCTCCACGCTGCTCTACAGCTCCGACAGGGGACTTGATATGGGGAGCAATAAGACTTCTGACAGAGCTTATATCCCAAATAGCCCCCTATTCCCTATATAGTGCCCTGGTCAAAATGAGTGCACTATAAAGGGAATAGGGGGGCCATTTGGGATACGGTCTGTGACTGATGGTGGTAGTTATGTGTCTTTCAAACTGGCCTCAATCTGGTCCTCTTCCCCCGAACCACTGGCATGTTTACAACTGTCTTCCTGTGTTTATTGTGTGTGTGTGTGTGTGTGTCTGTCTGTTTGTGGTGTGTGTGTGTCTGTTTGTCATCTGTGTGTGTGTGTGTGTGTCTGTTTGTCATCTGTGTGTGTGTGTGTGTGTGTGTGTGTGTGTGTGTGTGTGTGTGTGTGTGTGTGTGTGTGTGTGTGTGTGTGTGTGTGTGTGTGTGTGTGTGTGTGTGTGTGTGTGTGTGTGTGTGTGTGTGTGTGTGTGTGTGTGTGTGTGTGTGTGTGTGTGTGTGTGTGTGTGTGTGTGTGTGTGTGTGTGTGTGTGTACCACGGTGTAGGTGTAGAGAGGATATAGTAAGACGTGGAGATGGATGCATCTCTTCTCTCAGCAGAACTTTAACTGTTAGGAAACACACACTTCCTCCATCTCAGTATCAGTAACAGTCGGGGGGGGGTTTACTACCACCCTGTTCAGGCCAACAGCTCACATTTCTCTTACTGAAAAACGTATTTATCAGGCTTCAAATGTATATCTCTTTTGCTATGTTTTTTAAAGATGCAATATGCCTGGTTGCTAAAATTGTGAGTAGAATCATTGTAACGTCTAAAGTGCTGTGAGTAGAATCATTGTAACGTCTAAAGAGCTGTGAGTAGAATCATTGTAACGTCTAAAGTGCTGTGAGTAGAATCATTGTAACGTCTAAAGTGCTGTGAGTAGAATCATTGTAACGTCTAAAGTGCTGTGAGTAGAATCATTGTACTGTCTAAAGAGCTGTGAGTAGAATCATTGTAACTGTGGTAGAATCATTGTAACGGTCTAAAGTGCTGTGAGTAGAATCATTGTACTGTCTAAAGAGCTGTGTAGAATCATTGTAGAATCATTGTACTGTCTAAAGAGCTGTGAGTAGAATCATTGTAACGTCTAAAGAGCTGTGAGTAGAATCATTGTAACGTCTAAAGAGCTGTGAGTAGAATCATTGTACTGTCTAAAGAGCTGTGAGTAGAATCATTGTAACGTCTAAAGAGCTGTGAGTAGAATCATTGTAACGTCTAAAGAGCTGTGAGTAGAATCATTGTACTGTCTAAAGAGCTGTGAGTAGAATCATTGTAACGTCTAAAGAGCTGTGAGTAGAATCATTGTACTGTCTAAAGAGCTGTGAGTAGAATCATTGTACTGTCTAAAGAGCTGTGAGTAGAATCATTGTACTGTCTAAAGAGCTGTGAGTAGAATCATTGTACTGTCTAAAGAGCTGTGAGTAGAATCATTGTAACGTCTAAAGAGCTGTGAGTAGAATCATTGTACTGTCTAAAGAGCTGTGAGTAGAATCATTGTACTGTCTAAAGAGCTGTGAGTAGAATCATTGTACTGTCTAAAGAGCTGTGAGTAGAATCATTGTAACTGTCTAAAGAGCTGTGAGTAGAATCATTGTACTGTCTAAAGAGCTGTGAGTAGAATCATTGTAACTGTCTAAAGAGCTGTGAGTAGAATCATTGTACTGTCTAAAGAGCTGTGAGTAGAATCATTGTACTGTCTAAAGAGCTGTGAGTAGAATCATTGTACTGTCTAAAGAGCTGTGAGTAGAATCATTGTACTGTCTAAAGAGCTGTGAGTAGAATCATTGTACTGTCTAAAGAGCTGTGAGTAGAATCATTGTACTGTCTAAAGAGCTGTGAGTAGAATCATTGTACTGTCTAAAGAGCTGTGAGTAGAATCATTGTAACGTCTAAAGAGCTGTGAGTAGAATCATTGTACTGTCTAAAGAGCTGTGAGTAGAATCATTGTACTGTCTAAAGAGCTGTGAGTAGAATCATTGTACTGTCTAAAGAGCTGTGAGTAGAATCATTGTACTGTCTAAAGAGCTGTGAGTAGAATCAACGTCTAAAGAGCTGTGAGTAGAATCATTGTAACGTCTAAAGAGCTGTGAGTAGAATCATTGTACTGTCTAAAGAGCTGTGAGTAGAATCATTGTAGCTAAAGAGCTGTGAGTAGAATCATTGTACTGTCTAAAGAGCTGTGAGTAGAATCATTGTTGTAAAGAGCTGTGAGTAGAAAGAGCTGTGAGTAGAATCATTGTACTGTCTAAAGAGCTGTGAGTAGAATCATTGTACTGTCTAAAGAGCTGTGAGTAGAATCATTGTACTGTCTAAAGAGCTGTGAGTAGAATCATTGTACTGTCTAAAGAGCTGTGAGTAGAATCATTGTAACGTCTAAAGAGCTGTGAGTAGAATCATTGTACTGTCTAAAGAGCTGTGAGTAGAATCATTGTACTGTCTAAAGAGCTGTGAAACATATTTTCATTAAACAAACAGAACTGTATTTTCAGCTGTTTGAAGCTGGTGAAACAAAACCAGAAGTAATCGAGGCAAAACCAACATTTTTATGACTGGGAAGCATAGAAATAGAGCGCATAGAACAGATCTACTGCTTCTTAGACTTGCTTTCAATGAGAATGAAAGATCAAAATAAAAGCATTTCTATGTGAATTTGGTTGGGTCCCCAAAAAGCGACATATTGCTGCTTTTAAAAGAGGTAATGAACATTTATAATTTTTAGTCATCTTACAAACATATATTTATTTTTATTTTCATGTTCTGTTAAACTTTTGTTTGGTTTGATCATAATTTCTACCAAGTTGTATAACAAATCTTTTATAAGAAGTTATCAATGCAACTTGTTGATTTGATGCAGAAGTTTAGATGGAGAAAAACATGTCCTTCCCTGAGCTGCTTTTCAAGGCCATGAGATCTATCCTCAGGCTGGGGACTATTCTCCTCCATCTCCCTTCCAATCAGAGTCTGATTAGGGGATAATTGGCAGAAGATCAGCCTCAGTTATGAGCCATCGGAGGGATGTGGGGGGTAGAGAGGGTGTGGTTGAAGGGCGGCCTCACACTTTACCCACGTCTCTATTGTTGAACGTCCCCCTGATTGTTGAGACAGCATGCAGTCTGGTGGACACACAGTGGAGAGACCAGCCCACTGATTATATTGCATTTACATTTCAGTGGTTATCTCGTACACTATTTCCGTTTTTAGTTTTAATTAACAGTGATTGAGTAATCAGATTAAGGGATGTACGAAAGTGTACATGTTATCCATTATGAAATAAACATGATTTTAGTAGAGAAGGAACGTGAGAGTCTTAAAACAGGAAGTCATTCAATGACCTTATGAAAGTACATTCAGCCCAGTCTATTATAACCTATAACACTGCTGTCAGTTTGATCAGAGAATCATTTCTAGACTAAATCCTTCCCATACTAATGTACAATTAGGAATGAGCTCATTTCATTTTCCTCATTAGCAAAAGGCTGTTTTGGGTTTCCAAATGCAGATGTTTTAAAAATTATTTTAGCAATCAGAAAATAATAAATATTAAAAATATTGTATAATTTTGATCCTGATATATAGTTACTTTTTCCTTAAACATGAACTCTCTCTATTGTAGATTTTATTTAAAAAATAAAAAGTAGTTTAGATTTGAGTCACCAACTTTGACTTTTTCATCAAAGTCAAATGAACTTTAGTTTCATGAGGTGAAATGAACTCTAGTTTCATGAGGTGAAATGAACTTTAGTTTCATGAGGTGAAATGAACTCTAGTTTCATGAGGTGAAATGAACTTTAGTTTCATGAGGTGAAATGAACTCTAGTTTCATGAGGTGAAATTAACTTTAGTTTCATGGGGTGAAATTAACTTTAGCGTCTGTGTCATACAATTAAACATTAGTTTATCAAATTACGTTTTCGTGGTGTTTAAAAAATTAAAAATTACTAGCAGCCAAACAGTTTACGTCTTGGTGTTCTACTGTTAGAGTAGAGAAAGACAATTACAGAAGAAAAGTGTCATTTTAGTATTGTAGTGAATAGATTTTTTTCATTCATAAAATAATCATTTAATCCCATTGTATAAAAATGCCACACATGCTCTTCATCAGTAAATGAGGAATAACTGTTGCTTTTTCAAAACAAACACTGTAGAACACACTTTCATTCTTATTTACCACATCAATTAAAGTAATATGATGATTAATCTTCATTAACTATGTGTTTGTAAAGAAACACTAAGGGAGTGTGCTGAAGGGGATTTATATCTGTTGTCTTTGGTTGGTTGTGTCTGTTCTACCTCACTAGCATTAGTAATGCATGATGGGAAAAACAACAGCTTCTTTAATCGGACACTTTTAGAACAGACCATTTATGCATTTATTAGGGGAACCATTTCCTGTAGTTGACAGTCCTACACCCTAACCCCACCGGCAGGCTGCCAAGCAACACCCCCATTTCTGATCGTTTTATTATAACCTGAAGTAAATAACCCTCAGATCGTTCCTCTGGCTCCATGGTGAAATAACCATATGAGCAGCATTGAGGTCCTGTTTTCTGGAGATGAAACAGTCTTTGTTTGCCTCAGATCAGTCAGATTAGAATGAGACTTTCTGAAGCAGGAGGGTTGCTTCCTAAATGGCACCATATTCCCTATATAGTGCACTACTTTAGACCAGGGCAAATAGCACCCTATTCCCTATATAGTGCACTACTTTAGACCAGGGCAAATGGAACCCTATTCCCTATATAGTGCACTACTTTAGACCAGGGCAAATGGCACCCTATTCCCTATATAGTGCACTACTTTAGACCAGGGCAAATGGCACCCTATTCCCTATATAGTGCACTACTTTAGACCAGGGCAAATGGAACCCTATTCCCTATATAGTGCACTACTTTAGACCAGGGCAAATGGCACCCTATTCCCTATATAGTGCACTACTTTAGACCAGGGCAAATGGCACCATATTCCCTTTATAGTGCACTACTGTAGACCAGGGCCCCTATAAAGGGCAAGGGTGTTATTTGAGACAGGCAGGGTATCTAACGCCGTGGCTGCTACTGCTCCGTGCTCCCTGCCACTGTTTCCTGCCTCTATCCACGCCGTCTTTCACCAGGTACTCCAGGGACGTCTGAATAGGCTTGGGTTACGGAGAGAGGGATGAGAGGGATGAGAGATCACCCCCCCCTCTTTTTGGGTTCCAAGTCGAGGAGACCCCTCTCTCCCCTGTCCTCCCATTCTCCTGGAGGGTTGTCTGAGCCTTCTAATATGCAGCCTACAGGAGACCTCTTGTGCCCCATTCCTCAATCGGGGTCCTCTCATCCATTTGAACCTTTTACACCCCACCCCCACCCCTCTCCCCAGGCACCCCGCCTCTCAACCCCCCTCGCCCCCTCAGAGAGTTGGGCAGGGGCCTGGCGAGGAGAGTGAACGGCAGGCAGGTGACCGATGAGCACTGTCAATATAGCTCTTTGATCACATCCACCCCCTCCTCTTTCCCTGCTAGCCTCATCCACCCCCCTCCTCCTCCTTTCCCCTGCAAAACCTCAAAACCCTTCCCCTTTACCCCTCCTCCTCCTCCGCCTAGCCTCATCCACCCCCTCCTCCTAGCCTCATCCACCCCCCTCCTCCTCCGCCTGCTAGCCTCATCCACCCCCCTCCTCTTTCCCTGCGATGCAAATCAGCCGTTCTGCTCTCTGCTGCTCTGCTCTGTTCATTCACAGGGACAGAGGGAGGGGCCACTAGTAGCTAGCTCCTCCTGTTTCTAATGCCGCCTCAGTCAGGCAGGCAGCAGCATGGGGCTTTGTTGTGGACTGGAGCTGGACAGAGAAAGAGAGAACGAGGGAAGGAGAGAGAAATAGGGAGAATAGAGAGAGAGAGAGAGAGAGAGAGAGAGAGAGGAAGGGGGAGAGAGAGACCCTGACGTTAACCAGGGGTCAAACTAGTAAAGAGGGACTGTTCTGTTGTTGTGGACTACTACTGCTGCTGTTGCTGCCTGGAAACGTAGCACCGTGTTGGGAGTTCCTGGTGAGTTTGCTGCCTCTGCTTTTGTCTCGGGTCTATTTTTAACTAGTGGCGGCTGTTCAGTTCCTCTTCCTCTCACGTGAGAGCCCGGCGTTAGACTTCGTCTTCGTTAGCAGTCGGTTTCTAGAAAGGAGGGAATCCACTGTTTGTGTGAATGAAGGGCTGTTGCATCTCAGTCACCCGTAGATGTAGTTCATGCAGATGATGTAGCTATTGTTTGCATGGCCCTGACTGTTTCAACCACTCTCTTTGTTTGCTCTGCTTGATTTGAATGATTGAAATGAGTGCTCATAGGGAACAGTCCTTGATATTTAGGACGACTGGTCTCTGCTCAGGGTTGGTATGTGTGTCTACCGCCTATCGTATAATGTACATATGTTCAATCAATTTATGACTGTTAAGACAACGTAGTTGTGTTAGAACCATGCAAATTGCTTTATAAATGTAAATTCCAGAATATAATAGTCCATACATTTAAATACACTATTTAGCCCTTAGAGAATTGCTTTACTCTCTTATGTTTATGGAAATATTCACCCATCTTTTTATGCAAAAACCTTGTTTCTAATTATTACATCTTTGAAGTGGAACTACTTTTCCATCCGGTTAAATGTTTTTTCAGTATAAAAATAATTGTTCTGTTGGATGTTTGACTCAGTAACAGATTGTTTAAATGGGTCTACCTGGGGCTATCAGTACCACCCTACCTCCTCTCTAAACCCCAGTCCTCTCCTGGTCTACCATCCTACCTCCTCTCTAAACCCCAGTCCTCTCCTGGTCTACCACCCTACCTCCTCTCTAAACCCCAGTCCTCTCCTGGTCTACCATACTACCTCCTCTCTAAACCCTAGTCCTCTCCTGGTCTACCATCCTACCTCCTCTCTAAACCCCAGTCCTCTCCTGGTCTACCATCCTACCTCCTCTCTAAACCCCAGTCCTCTCCTGGTCTACCATACTACCTCCTCTCTAAACCCCAGTCCTCCCCTGGTCTACCATACTACCTCCTCTCTAAACCCCAGTCCTCTCCTGTCTACCATACTACCTCCTCTCTAAACCCCAGTCCTCCCCTGGTCTACCATACTACCTCCTCTCTAAACCCCAGTCCTCCCCTGGTCTACCATCCTACCTCCTCTCTAAACCCCAGTCCTCCCCTGGTCTACCATACTACCTCCTCTCTAAACCCCAGTCCTCCCCTGGTCTACCATACTACCTCCTCTCTAAACCCCAGTCCTCTCCTGGTCTACCATACTACCTCCTCTCTAAACCCCAGTCCTCTCCTGGTCTACCATACTACCTCCTCTCTAAACCCCAGTCCCCCCTGGTCTACCATACTACCTCCTCTCTAAACCCCAGTCCTCCCCTGGTCTCAAAGCATGTGATTCATATTCACATTGCACAAGGGAGCTCAATCAAGAAGGATCTGCGACAGAACCAGATTCCCTCCAGACCTACTAGAGCTCCCAGTTCAAACTGAAATATTACAGGAGGGAGAGCTGGGTTATACGGCTTGAGGCGTGGCCAAACACACACACACACACATACACACACACAGGCCCCAACCCAACCCCCAACCCAGTCATCCAGGCCGCCAGGCAGGAGCCACACTTCTCAGCCCCAGTAGCAGCGCCCCTCACCGCCCCGGGGCTCCAGACCTCCTGGCCACCGGGTCACTGGGTCAGCCTGAAATGACCCGTCATGATTAACTCCTTACACTCCTACTGCAGAACACAGGACAGGTTTAATGGAATGGAAAGGAAGGCTCTATGTTAGAACAACTAGGGGGCAGTTTAATATCAACTGAATGGAAGGCTCTATGTTAGAACAACTAGGGGGACAGTTTAATATCAACTGAATGGAAGGCTCTATGTTAGAACAACTAGGGGGACAGTTTAATATCAACTGAATGGAAGGCTCTATGTTAGAACAACTAGGGGGACAGTTTAATATCAACTGAATGGAAGGCTCTATGTTTAGAACAACTAGGGGACAGTTTAATATCAACTGAATGGAAGGCTCTATGTTAGAACAACTGGGACAGTTTAATATCAACTGAATGGAAGGCTCTATGTTAGAACAACTAGGGGACAGTTTAATATCAACTGAATGGAAGGCTCTATGTTAGAACAACTAGGGGACAGTTTAATATCAACTGAATGGAAGGCTCTATGTTAGAACAACTAGGGGACAGTTTAATATCAACTGAATGGAAGGCTCTATGTTAGAACAACTAGGGGACAGTTTAATATCAACTGAATGGAAGGCTCTATGTTAGAACAACTAGGGGACAGTTTAATATCAACTGAATGGAAGGCTCTATGTTAGAACAACTAGGGGACAGGGACAGTTTACATATCAACTGAATGGAAGGCTCTATGTTAGAACAACTAGGGGACAGTTTAATATCAACTGAATGGAAGGCTCTATGTTAGAACAACTAGGGGGACAGTTTAATATCAACTGAATGGAAGGCTCTATGTTAGAACAACTAGGGGACAGTTTAATATCAACTGAATGGAAGGCTCTATGTTAGAACAACTAGGGGACAGTTTAATATCAACTGAATGGAAGGCTCTATGTTAGAACAACTAGGGGACAGTTTAATATCAACTGAATGGAAGGCTCTATGTTAGAACAACTAGGGGACAGTTTAATATCAACTGAATGGAAGGCTCTATGTTAGAACAACTAGGGGACAGTTTAATATCAACTGAATGGAAGGCTCTATGTTAGAACAACTAGGGGACAGTTTAATATCAACTGAATGGAAGGCTCTATGTTAGAACAACTAGGGGACAGTTTAATATCAACTGAATGGAAGGCTCTATGTTAGAACAACTAGGGGACAGTTTAATATCAACTGAATGGAAGGCTCTATGTTAGAACAACTAGGGGACAGTTTAATATCAACTGAATGGAAGGCTCTATGTTAGAACAACTAGGGGACAGTTTAATATCAACTGAATGGAAGGCTCTATGTTAGAACAACTAGGGGACAGTTTAATATCAACTGAATGGAAGGCTCAACTGAATGGAAGGCTCTATGTTAGAACAACTAGGGGGACAGTTTAATATCAACTGAATGGAAGGCTCTATGTTAGAACAACTAGGGGACAGTTTAATATCAACTGAATGGAAGGCTCTATGTTAGAACAACTAGGGGACAGTTTAATATCAACTGAATGGAAGGCTCTATGTTAGAACAACTAGGGGACAGTTTAATATCAACTGAATGGAAGGCTCTATGTTAGAACAACTAGGGGGACAGTTTAATATCAACTGAATGGAAGGCTCTATGTTAGAACAACTAGGGGACAGTTTAATATCAACTGAATGGAAGGCTCTATGTTAGAACAACTAGGGGACAGTTTAATATCAACTGAATGGAAGGCTCTATGTTAGAACAACTAGGGGGACAGTTTAATATCAACTGAATGGAAGGCTCTATGTTAGAACAACTAGGGGGACAGTTTAATATCAACTGAATGGAAGGCTCTATGTTAGAACAACTAGGGGACAGTTTAATATCAACTGAATGGAAGGCTCTATGTTAGAACAACTAGGGGACAGTTTAATATCAACTGAATGGAAGGCTCTATGTTAGAACAACTAGGGGACAGTTTAATATCAACTGAATGGAAGGCTCTATGTTAGAACAACTAGGGGACAGTTTAATATCAACTGAATGGAAGGCTCTATGTTAGAACAACTAGGGGGACAGTTTAATATCAACTGAATGGAAGGCTCTATGTTAGAACAACTACTGAATTGGAAGGCTCTATGGGACAGTTTAATATCAACTGAATGGAAGGCTCTATGTTAGAACAACTAGGGGACAGTTTAATATCAACTGAATGGAAGGCTCTATGTTAGAACAACTAGGGGACAGTTTAATATCAACTGAATGGAAGGCTCTATGTTAGAACAACTAGGGGACAGTTTAATATCAACTGAATGGAAGGCTCTATGTTAGAACAACTAGGGGACAGTTTAATATCAACTGAATGGAAGGCTCTATGTTAGAACAACTAGGGGACAGTTTAATATCAACTGAATGGAAGGCTCTATGTTAGAACAACTAGGGGGACAGTTTAATATCAACTGAATGGAAGGCTCTATGTTAGAACAACTAGGGGGACAGTTTAATATCAACTGAATGGAAGGCTCTATGTTAGAACAACTAGGGGACAGTTTAATGGAATGGAAATTAAACTTTGTCTTGACTTGGAAGTAAAATAGTTTCTTGTCTATTGCTCGCTAAGCTGTTGTGGAGAGGTGGAGTATTGTAGTGTGTCTGTGTGAGCTAGAGCGAATGTGTGTGTGTCCCTGTCTGTGTGTGTGTGTGTGTGTGGGGGGGGGGGGTAGCCCTAGCCCTGCCCCGCCCCTAGTGAGTGATCTTTCCCTCCTTGTGAAACAAAACACTCGTCTATTCTTCCCCCACTTTCCCTCATCTCTCAATGAAACCTTTTTCCAAGCAGCTTAAGCAGCCATAGAGGCATTTTGCTGGCCCTTAAAGAATACAGTAGAGACAGCCATAGAGGCATTTTGCTGGCCCTTAGAGAATACTGTAGAGACAGCCATAGAGGCATTTTGCTGGCCCTTAGAGAATACAGTAGAGACAGCCATAGAGGCATTTTGCTGGCCCTTAAAGAATACTGTAGAGACAGCCATAGAGGCATTTTGCTGGCCCTTAGAGAATACTGTAGAGCCAGCCATAGAGGCATTTTGCTGGCCCTTAGAGAATGCAGTAGAGCCAGACATAGAGGCATTTTGCTGGCCCTTAAAGAATACTGTAGAGACAGCCATAGAGGCATTTTGCTGGCCCTTAGAGAATACTGTAGAGACAGCCATAGAGGCATTTTGCTGGCCCTTAGAGAATACTGTAGAGACAGACATAGAGGCATTTTGCTGGCCCTTAGAGAATACTGTAGAGCCAGCCATAGAGGCATTTTGCTGGCCCTTAGAGAATGCAGTAGAGCCAGCCATAGAGGCATTTTGCTGGCCCTTAGAGAATGCATTAGAGCCAGCCATAGCGGCATTTTGCTGGCCCTTAGAGAATGCAGTAGAGCCAGCCATAGAGGCATTTTGCTGGCCCTTAGAGAATACTGTAGAGCCAGCCATAGAGGCATTTTGCTGGCCTTTAGAGAATACTGTAGAAACAGCCATAGAGGCATTTTGCTGGCCCTTAGAGAACACAGTAGAGGTCTGCTCTCTACTAGACAACCAGTCTAGAGATCTGTTGAAATAGGAGATGTTTATCATGGCATATTTGACACACACTGCTACTAATAATAAAACTCATGGACTGACCGAATCGTGGACTGACCGAAACGTGGACTGACTGAATCGTGGACTGACTGAGTCGTGGACTGACTGAATCGTGGACTGACTGAATCGTGGACTGACTGAATCGTGGACTGACTGAATCGTGGACTGACCGAATCGTGGACTGACCGAATCGTGGACTGACCGAATCGTGGACTGATTGAGTCGTGGACTGATTGAGTCGTGGACTGACTGAATCGTGGACTGACTTGTGCGGCCGGGGCCACTGGCTGCTTTTGTGTGATTACCCACAATGCCTTTCAATGTCTTTCTCTGGACATGCCATTTTTTCCACCTCTATTGATGGATGGGTTGACTTGATGCTTTGAATGGCAGATATCCTCCTAGACCTTCCACTCCCATTGTGTTGCTGGGCCAGAGAGAGAGAGAGAGAGAAAGAGGGGGGGGGGGCAGAAGGAGAGAAGGCATTGAGCTCCAGTAGAATTTAAAAGTCTAAATCAGTAGTCTGCTGGTCTTGATAAGAATTAGTTATAAATGACAGCTGAGATTAAATAGAGCAGTAATGAGAGAAGGATATTTGAATATGGTAGTTTTACCTGCTGCTGAATGAATGAATGAATGAATGCAACCCTTCCCTTATGGGAATAATTGACACATAAACAAACATTACAATAATTCACTACGATAATTAAATGATAATTCCTCTTCCAGTGTTCTCTGCATTGTGCATTCCATAAAGAGTGAAAAAAATAATCTATATATATCTCAATACCTAATAGAAAATAAGGTTATCCTGCTAGTGTTTGTCATTATAGCTGGTTTAGGGATGGGTTTAGCCCTGTCTATATAATTAGTGTTTGTCATTATAGCTGGTTTAGGGATGGGTTTAGCCCTGTCTATATAATTAGTGTTTGTCATTATAGCTGGTTTAGGGATGGGTTTAGCCCTGTCTATATAATTAGTGTTTGTCATTATAGCTGGTTTAGGGATGTGGTTAGCCCTGTCTATATAATTAGTGTTTGTCATTATAGCTGGTTTAGGGATGTGGTTAGCCCTGTCTATACAATTAGTGTTTGTCATTATAGCTGGTTTAGGGATGGGTTTAGCCCTGTCTATATAATTAGTGTTTGTCATTATAGCTGGTTTAGGGATGGGTTTAGCCCTGTCTATATAATTAGTGTTTGTCATTATAGCTGGTTTAGGGATGGGTTTAGCCCTGTCTATATAATTAGTGTTTGTCATTATAGCTGGTTTAGGGATGGGTTTAGTCCTGTCTATATAGTTAGTGTTTGTCATTATAGCTGGTTTAGGGATGGGTTTAGCCCTGTCTATATAATGAGTGTTTGTCATTATAGCTGGTTTAGGGATGGGTTTAGTCCTGTCTATATAGTTAGTGTTTGTCATTATAGCTGGTTTAGGGATGGGTTTAGCCCTGTCTATATAATGAGTGTTTGTCATTATAGCTGGTTTAGGGATGGGTTTAGCCCTGTCTATATAATGAGTGTTTGTCATTATAGCTGGTTTAGGGATGGGTTTAGTCCTGTCTATATAATGAGTGCCCTGTATACTAAGCTGTTTAAATACAAAGATTTCAACCCTTAGCAAAGCTCACCTCTAGAAAAGCCATTGTCTGTATATTAGACTAGGTTTTCATTTTGTTCAAATGTCTTTTAAACTATTGATTGGCATCGCAGTGTTATAACAAACCGAAACCTCATAGTAGTAATGGTAGGTTTGAGTTTAGTAATTAAACATGTAACAGTAGCCTAGTGTTGTGATCTAGGTGAGATGAAGGCAGGCTGTCTGCAGAAGGGGATTACCTGGCTGGTCTCAGGGGAGCCTGACCCCTGACCTCTATAATGAAAAGGGGGAGGGCCCCAGACAAAAGACTTGTTAGACCCAGAGAACACAACACACTGGAAACGTATCCCTTGTCCCCAATGTGATGGAATACTCTGGTATGTCTCACCTTTTCCTCTTAAAGATCCCTGCCTCGACTGCTTCCTTTTCCTCTTAAAGATCCCTGCCTCTACTGCTTCCTTTTCCTCCTCTTAAAGATCCCTGCCTCTACTGCTTCCTTTTCCTCCTCTTAAAGATCCCTGCCTCTACTGCTTCCTTTCCTCATCTTAAAGATCCCTGCCTCGACTGCTTCCTTTTCCTCCTCTTAAAGATTCCTGCCTCTACTGCTTCCTTTCCTCATCTTAAAGATCCCTGCCTCGACTGCTTCCTTTTCCTGCTCTTAAAGATTCCTGCCTTTACTGCTTCCTTTTCCTCCTCTTAAAGATTCCTGCCTCTACTGCTTCCTTTCCTCATCTTAAAGATCCCTGCCTCTACTGCTTCCTTTCCTCCTCTTAAAGATTCCTGCCTCTACTGCTTCCTTTTCCTCGTCTTAATGATCCCTGCCTCACACTGCTTCCCTTTTCCTCCTCTTAAAGATCCCTGCCTCTACTGCTTCCTTTTTTCCTCTTAAAGATCCCTGCCTCTACTGCTTCCTTTCCTCATCTTAAAGATCCCTGCCTCGACTGCTTCCTTTTCCTGCTCTTAAAGATTCCTGCCTTTACTGCTTCCTTTTCCTCCTCTTAAAGATTCCTGCCTCTACTGCTTCCTTTCCTCATCTTAAAGATCCCTGCCTCTACTGCTTCCTTTTCCTCCTCTTAAAGATTCCTGCCTCTACTGCTTCCTTTTCCTCCTCTTAAAGATCCCTGCCTCTACTGCTTCCTTTTCCTCATCTTAAAGATCCCTGCCTCTACTGCTTCCTTTTCCTCCTCTTAAAGATCCCTGCCTCGACTGCTTCCTTTTCCTCCTCTTAAAGATCCCTGCCTCTACTGCTTCCTTTTCCTCCTCTTAAAGATTCCTGCCTCTACTGCTTCCTTTTCCTCGTCTTAATGATCCCTGCCTCGACTGCTTCCTTTTCCTCCTCTTAAAGATTCCTGCCTCTACTGCTTCCTTTCCTCCTCTTAAAGATTCCTGCCTCTACTGCTTCCTTTTCCTCCTCTTAAAGATTCCTGCCTCTACTGCTTCCTTTTCCTCCTCTTAAAGATCCCTGCCTCTACTGCTTCATTTTCCTCTTAAAGATTCCTGCCTCTACTGCTTCCTTTCCTCCTCTTAAAGATTCCAACCATTCCTTTCACTGACTCAATGTTTTGAGGGGAAAATGGGCGAACAGCGAACACTTGAAATGTAGCCAACCAACGCGAGGAGTGGAAATGTGACGCTTTGGATATTTTAAAGAATCTTTGGCTGCCTGGCTGGAGCTGGGGGAGGTAGATTGATTGTGTGTGGAATTGGATTGGAAGTAGTGTTATGTATGAAGTCTGACTTTGAGCTGTGGCTTTTGAATCAAAGCGGGAAGATCAAAGTTGTTATTCATGTGTGTTAGACGATGTTTGATCTACTGGTGCTGCAGAGTGTAGACTCGCTTCACCTCAGTGGAATTCTTAACGCGTATCGGAACAGACAGTGATTGATTTGTGTGTGTGTGTGTGTCCAGGAAGTCCTCCTGTTTTGCCTCCCAGAACCATAGCTCCCCTTTTCATAAGCCTTAATACCATGGATTCATTCAACAATAGCTGAATTTAAAGGCAACATTATTAAATGAACCTTGGGTAAGAAACAAACAGCTATGGTCATTATAAGCTGTTTTCAGTTGTTGTGGATGACTGAATGCTGTGTTGTCAGTTGTTGTGGATGACTGAATGCTGTGTTTTCAGTTGTTGTGGACGACTGAATGCTGTGTTTTCAGTTGTTGTGGACGACTGAACTCTATGTTTTCAGTTGTTGTGGATGACTGAACGCTGTGTTTTCAGTTGTTGTGGACGACTGAACGCTGTGTTTTCAGTTGTTGTGGACGACTGAACGCTGTGTTTTCAGTTGTTGTGGATGACTGAACGCTGTGTTTTCAGTTGTTGTGGATGACTGAACGCTGTGTTTTCAGTTGTTGTGGATGACTGAACTCTGTGTTTTCAGTTGTTGTGGATGACTGAACGCTGTGTTTTCAGTTGTTGTGGATGACTGAACGCTGTGTTTTCAGTTGTTGTGGATGACTGAACGCTGTGTTTTCAGTTGTTGTGGATGACTGAACTCTGTGTTTTCAGTTGTTGTGGATGACTGAACTCTGTGTTTTCAGTTGTTGTGGATGACTGAATGCTGTGTTTTCAGTTGTTGTGGATGACTGAATGCTGTGTTTTCAGTTGTTGTGGATGACTGAACGCTGTGTTTTCAGTTGTTGTGGATGACTGAATGCTGTGTTTTCAGTTGTTGTGGATGACTGAACGCTGTGTTTTCAGTTGTTGTGGATGACTGAATGCTGTGTTTTCAGTTGTTGTGGATGACTGAACTCTGTGTTTTCAGTTGTTGTGGATGACTGAATGCTGTGTTTTCAGTTGTTGTGGATGACTGAACGCTGTGTTTTC
The DNA here is from genome assembly GCF_018296145.1 of Oncorhynchus tshawytscha. Classification (NCBI taxonomy): domain Eukaryota; kingdom Metazoa; phylum Chordata; class Actinopteri; order Salmoniformes; family Salmonidae; genus Oncorhynchus; species Oncorhynchus tshawytscha. The sequence continues at coordinate 649,706 of NW_024609820.1, forward strand.
AGTTGTTGTGGATGACTGAACGCTATGTTTTCAGTTGACTGAATTCCTGGTGATATTGCAGTGGCAAATAACATCCCATCATGATTTTCTAATTCCACCTTTTGCCTTTCCTCTCGTTTCAGTCACCCTCCCCAAGGCCCTCTTCCTCCCAGCCTCCTCCTCTCCCCCCGCCCCCTCCAGACGCTCCATGCAGTCCCCCTCCTCCTATCGCCTGCCCCATCCGCTGCCCCCTCTGCCCGTGCGGAAGGGGGTCCGGGGCCGGCGCCCCAAACTGCAGACCATCGCCCTGCTCAAG
>NW_024609820.1:655000-670000 GCF_018296145.1 Oncorhynchus tshawytscha
AAACCAAATAATCATGTCTTTACTGCGCCATAGAAACCAAATAATCATGTCTTTACTGCGCCATAGAAACCAAATAATCATGTCTTTACTGCGCCATAGAAACCAAATAATCATGTCTTTACTGCGCCTAGAAACCAAATAATCATGTCTTTACTGCGCCATAGAAACCAAATAATCATGTCTTTACTGCGCCATAGAAACCAAATAATCATGTCTTTACTGCGCCATAGAAACCAAATAATCATGTCTTTACTGCGCCATAGAAACCAAATAATCATGTCTTTACTGCGCCATAGAAACCAAATAATCATGTCTTTACTGCGCCATAGAAACCAAATAATCATGTCTGTTACTGCGCCATAGAATCATGGTTCTCATGGTTCTCTCTTGTTCCTCTACAGCAGATAAATGGTGAGCAATATGTTTGGAACATGGAATCACAATAAAATCACAGTATCGAATCGCAATACATACAGAATTGTGAGAATTCTCCATACATAAGTATGGTGATAATATGGTATGGTCAGGTCCCTAACAGATAGTGTTTCAACAGCTAGGTAAAGAGCTATGTGATGTATGTCTGGTACAGCCAGTCATTTCTCCATCTGCTGAGTGCCTCTGCCTGCCTCTCTCAGCCCAGATACAGACAGTTGAAGTCGGGAGTTTACATACACCTTAGCCAAACACATTTAAACTTAGTTTTTCACAATTCCTGACATTTAATCCTAGTAAAAATTCCCTGTTTTTAGGTCAGTTAGGGTCAGCACTTTATTTTAAGAATGTGAAATGTCAGAATAATAGTAGAGAGAATTATTTATTTCAGCTTTTATTTCTTTCATCACATTCCCAGTGGGTCAGAAGTTTACAAACACTCAATTAGTATTTTCTAGCATTGCCTTTAAATTGTTTAACTTGGGTCAAACATTTCAGGTAACCTTCCATAAGCTTCCCACAATAAGTTGGGTGAATTTTGGCCCATTCCTCCTGACAGAGCTGATGTAACCAAGTCAGGTTTGTAGGCCTTCTTTCTGTCCCAGGCCTTCAGAGCCTCTGTAATCAGCTAGATACCATATGACTGTGTCTATCTGTTCTGTCTCCCACCCTGCAGTGCGGTCTGATGGGGGGATCCACTATGTCAAGCTGTCCCAGGCCTTCAGAGCCTCTGTAATCAGCTAGATACCATATGACTGTGTCTATCTGTTCTGTCTCCCACCCTGCAGTGCGGTCTGATGGGGGGATCCACTATGTCAAGCTGCCACAGGCCTCCTCTGCCTCCTTTGTGCTCAGGTTCATGGAGACTCTGTGTCACCAACTGCAAAGTGACAACCTGTTCTCCTCCCAACCCTTCAGCCCTGCATTCATGGCCTCCACTGGACACACAGCCTACGACAGGAGCACGTCAGGTAATGCCTGCAAACCATGTGTGTGTGTGTGTGTGTGTGTGTGTGTGTGTGTGTGTGTGTGTGTGTGTGTGTGTGTGTGTGTGTGTGTGTGTGTGTGTGTGTGTGTGTGTGTGTGTGTGTGTGTGTTTGTGTGTGTGTGAGCTTTTCCTTATCTTTGTCACAAAGCCACAAGCCAGCATGTATTTCCCATCAACAGTCACAATAGAAACTGTGGCTATTTCTCTAATATTCCAATGGTCATCTATAATGTCATAGCATTTCCTTCAACAGGTCACTGACCCACATGAAACATCAGACCCCAAAAAAACACAAGTTTATAGAGATCTCAGTGGCCCTCAGTTGGCAGTAGCTGATGCCGTCTCTTGTCTCTCCTCTGTTGTCTTCAGTAAAAGAAGAGATGTCAGAGGCCTTGTCCATAGCCAGAGGCTCCGTAGGAAGGAGCAGGCGTTTCCAGATGGACAGAGACAGGGACTGTAACCTTTACCCTTCTCCCCTGTCCTCCTCCAAACGGCTGCACAGCACAGAGGCACACCCCTCGGAAGGTACACTAACACCCCTCAGCCTCAGAGCTACCCCTGGTGCACTCACTGGAGATACATCGCAATAGTTTGAAATGACCTCCTGTCCTTCCTTTGTCATCTCGTCTCCTTCAGTACTGATATATAAACACAAAATACAGGATAAGGAAACTAAATGGAGGATAGCTACCCAGGAACAGACTTTCACCTGTCCAGTTCTTTAATGTCAGTGCAGATGAAATGAGGAGAGGAAGCCTCTCTACACTATTAAGATGCAGCCCAGTGTTGGACTGGGCACTGTGATTAACTAGAAGGAGAGGAAGCCTCTCTACACTATTAAGATGCAGCCCAGTGTTGGACTGGGCACTGTGATTAACTAGAAGGAGAGGAAGCCTCTCTACACTATTAAGATGCAGCCCAGTGTTGGACTGGGCACTGTGATTAACTAGAAGGAGAGGAAGCCTCTCTACACTATTAAGATGCAGCCCAGTGCTGGACTGGGCACTGTGATTAACTAGAAGGAGAGGAAGCCTCTCTACACTATTAAGATGCAGCCCAGTGTTGGACTGGGCACTGTGATTAACTAGAAGGAGAGGAAGCCTCTCTACACTATTAAGATGCAGCCCAGTGCTGGACTGGGCACTGTGATTAACTAGAAGGAGAGGAAGCCTCTCTACACTATTAAGATGCAGCCCAGTGCTGGACTGGGCACTGTGATTAACTAGAAGGAGAGGAAGCCTCTCTACACTATTAAGATGCAGCCCAGTGCTGGACTGGGCACTGTGATTAACTAGAAGGAGAGGAAGCCTCTCTACACTATTAAGATGCAGCCCAGTGCTGGACTGGGCACTGTGATTAACTAGAAGGAGAGGAAGCCTCTCTACACTATTAAGATGCAGCCCAGTGTTGGACTGGGCACTGTGATTAACTAGAAGGAGAGGAAGCCTCTCTACACTATTAAGATGCAGCCCAGTGCTGGACTGGGCACTGTGATTAACTAGAAGGACCACTCTACTGAATTAACACAAATAACCACTTCCTTGTGTCCTCAGTAGAGTGATAGTTGTGGCCAATCGTCTTCCTTCTTATTATCCCTGATTCTACATTATTGAAACACTATCCTTAATGCATAACTGCTGTTTGGTTAATTAAAACTTCTGCTTGTATAGTTTATTAATGAAGTCTTAGTAACTGTACAGATATTGATGACCTGCCACTGTTCAATGTAATTGCATCAGCAACTTACGGCTAAGCTACCACTTCATGATTAATCACCGATCACCAAGCAGCTAACGGCTAAGCTACCACTTCATGATTAATCACTGATCACCAAGCAGCTAATGGCTAAGCTACCACTTCATGATTAATCACCAAGCAGCTAACGGCTAAGCTACCACTTCATGATTAATCACTGATCACCAAGCAGCTAACGGCTAAGCTACCACTTCATGATTAATCACCGATCACCAAGCAGCTAACGGCTAAGCTACCACTTCATGATTAATCACCGATCACCAAGCAGCTAACGGCTAAGCTACCACTTCATGATTAATCACTGATCACCAAGCAGCTAACGGCTAAGCTACCACTTCATGATTAATACCGATCACCAAGCAGCTAACGGCTAAGCTACCACTTCATGATTAATCACTGATCACCAAGCAGCTAATGGCTAAGCTCACCAAGCAGCTAACGGCTAAGCTACCACTTCATGATTAATCACCAAGCAGCTAACGGCTAAGCTACCACTTCATGATTAATCACTGATCACCAAGCAGCTAACGGCTAAGCTACCACTTCATGATTAATCACCGATCACCAAGCAGCTAACGGCTAAGCTACCACTTCATGATTAATCACCGATCACCAAGCAGCTAACGGCTAAGCTACCACTTCATGATTAATCACCGATCACCAAGCAGCTAACGGCTAAGCTACCACTTCATGATTAATCACCGATCACCAAGCAGCTAACGGCTAAGCTACCACTTCATGATTAATCACCGATCACCAAGTAGCTAACGGCTAAGCTACCACTTCATGATTGATCACCAAGCAGCTAACGGCTAAGCTACCACTTCATGATTAATCACCGATCACCAAGCAGCTAACGGCTAAGCTACCACTTCATGATTGATCACCAATCATCAAACACTTGCTTAGTTTCTCATGACACATTATTACATGGCATTTTACTTTAAGAATTCATGTGTGTGTGTGACACTGTATTAGTGTGTGTCTATACACTGACGATCCTACCTCTCTTACCCTCCATCAGAGCCCCTTCCTCGCAGTGAGAACGGTTTGACTGAGGACCCTATGGACACCTCCACCTCTCCCTCCATGACCCCTCGCCCCCTGACACAACGCACCACCTCAGAGTACCGTGGCCAGGGGTCCAGCAGCCCCTACTACCCTGGGTCTGGCCCTGGTCACCCCCCACCACCACCCCTCAGGCGCCTGGCCCCCAACCCTTCTGACCTGGGGTCCAGAGGGCTACAGAGACGAGTGGAAGGTAGGCCTTGTAAGAGCTTAACCCCCATTGGCTGGCTGACTGGGCGGGCCTTGTGTGTGCCTCTAGATTCTAGTTGGCCATTTACGTTTGTTTGAATGTTGATCTTTTTGGGGGGGGCTAGGCTTCCTGTGTTGGAGCAGATCACATTCAACATTTTACTAACTTAGCAGACGCTCGTATCCAGAGTTAGTTAGTGCATTCATCTTAAGATAGCTAGGTGAGACAACCACACATCTCAGTCATAGTCAGTACATTTTCCAGAATAAAGCAGCTAAGACAGTGCTAGCAAGACAAGTTAGTTCAAGAAAGGCGATGGTGTTTTTATTTTCATTCGTTTAACAGAGGTGTAGTCAGGTGGCAGTAAATATGTTGTGTAGCACTGCCACCTAGTGGACAATGCCATGGATATGTTGTGTAGCACTGTCACCTAGTGGACAATGCCATGGATATGTTGTGTAGCACTGCCACCTAGTGGACAATGCCATGGATATGTTGTGTAGCACTGTCACCTAGTGGACAATGCCATGGATATGTTGTGTAGCACTGCCACCTAGTGGACAATGCCATGGATATGTTGTGTAGCACTGCCACCTAGTGGACAATGCCATGGATATGTTGTGTAGCACTGCCACCTAGTGGACAATGCCATGGATATGTTGTGTAGCACTGCCACCTAGTGGACAATGCCATGGATATGTTGTGTAGCACTGCCACCTAGTGGACAATGCCATGGATATGTTGTGTAGCACTGCCACCTAGTGGACAATGCCATGGATATGTTGTGTAGCACTGTCACCTAGTGGACAATGCCATGGATATGTTGTGTAGCACTGTCACCTAGTGGACAATGCCATGGATATGTTGTGTAGCACTGCCACCTAGTGGACAATGCCATGGATATGTTGTGTAGCACTGCCACCTAGTGGACAATGCCATGGATATGTTGTGTAGCACTGCCACCTAGTGGACAATGCCATGGATATGTTGTGTAGCACTGCCACCTAGTGGACAATGCCATGGATATGTTGTGTAGCACTGCCACCTAGTGGACAATGCCATGGATATGTTGTGTAGCACTGCCACCCAGTGGACAATGCCATGGATATGTTGTGTAGCACTGCCACCTAGTGGACAATGCCATGGATATGTTGTGTAGCACTGCCACCTAGTGGACAATGCCATGGATGTTATGTTGTGTAAGCACTGCCATTTTTAGTGGACAATGCCATGATTTTGTGACAGCCTGGAACAGTGGTTAATGCCATGGATATGGGGCAGCACTGCCACCTAGTGGACAATGCCATGGATATGTTTGAAACACTGCCACCTAGTGGACAATGCCATGGATACTAGGCTACCTGCCGCCCTGGACAATGTCTGGAAAGGATCAGCACTTCATAGTGGACAATGCCATGGATATGTTGTGAGCACTGCCACCTAGTGACAATGCCATGGATATGTCTGTGTAGCACTGTCACCTAGTGGACAATCCCATGGATATGTTTGTGACCCCCAAACACTCGGACCCCACGTGGAGCTCTTCAGAAAACACGTGAGTGGACCTTGATTGATTTATTTATTGATTGATGATGTTTCTTGTCCTGCCACCTAGTGGACAATGCCATGGATATGTTGTGTACACTAGCACTGCCACCTCCAGTGGACAATGCCATGGATATGTTGATGCCCCCTGTAAAGTATTTTTATTTATTTAACCAGGCGGGTCCAGGCCTGATGTTACACTATTGAGAAGTCAGTTAAGAACAAATTTACACTATTGAGATGCCCCAGATGTGTGGCCTAGGAACAGTGGGTCTAAGTGCCAGGTCCAGGCCTGATGGCACCTTGAGATGCTCCTAGATTTGAAACCTCGGTTACTAGTCCCTGACCACTATTGAGATGCCGCCCTGTAAGTGTCAGGAAAGCCTGATCAGTATCCATGGTGTTTAACTGATGTTACACTATTGAGATTCTGACTCTCTGCTGCTCTGTCTGTGTGTTCTGATGTTCACTATTGAGTCCACCACAGGTCCTGGGCAGGCCTGGCAGCTGCAGATGGGAGGCTGTCCAGGCCTGATGTTACACTATTGAGATGCCCCCTAGATGTGTGTCTGTGGATCCAGGTGATGCAGTTTGTCCAGGCAGGCCTGATGTTACACTATTGAGATGCCCCCTAGATGTGTGTCCCGGGTCCAGGCCTGATGTTACACTATTGAGAGCTCTTCCAGGCCATGAAAGACATGTGTGAGTGCCAGGTCCAGGCCTGATGTTACACTATTGATTGATGATGTTGTCTGTCCTAGATGTGTGTCTATTGAGATGCCAGGTCCAGGCCTGATGTTACACTATTGAGATGCCCCCTAGATGTGTGTCTAAGTGCCAGGTCCAGGCCTGATGTTACACTATTGAGATGCCCCTAGATGTGTGTCTAAGTGCCAGGTCCAGGCCTGATGTTACACTATTGAGATGCCCCCTAGATGTGTGTCTAAGTGCCAGGTCCAGGCCTGATGTTACACTATTGAGATGCCCCCTAGATGTGTGTCTAAGTGCCGGGTCCAGGCCTGATGTTACACTATTGAGATGCCCCCTAGATGTGTGTCTAAGTGCCGGGTCCAGGCCTGATGTTACACTATTGAGATGCCCCCTAGATGTGTGTCTAAGTGCCAGGTCCAGGCCTGATGTTACACTATTGAGATGCCCCCTAGATGTGTGTCTAAGTGCCGGGTCCAGGCCTGATGTTACACTATTGAGATGCTCCCTAGATGTGTGTCTAAGTGCCAGGTCCAGGCCTGATGTTACACTATTGAGATGCTCCCCTAGTTACACTATTGAGATGCCCCTAGATGTGTGTCTAAGTGCGAGATTCATGTGTGTCTAAGTGCCAGGTCCAGGCCTGATGTTACACTATTGAGATGCTCCCTAGATGTGTGTCTAAGTGCCAGGTCCAGGCCTGATGTTACACTATTGAGATGCCCCCTAGATGTGTGTCTAAGTGCCAGGTCCAGGCCTGATGTTACACTATTGAGATGCTCCCTAGATGTGTGTCTAAGTGCCAGGTCCAGGCCTGATGTTACACTATTGAGATGCTCCCTAGATGTGTGTCTAAGTGCCGGGTCCAGGCCTGATGTTACACTATTGAGATGCTCCCTAGATTATTTTTATGTTGTGTAAAAATTCAATAAATATCCCCAAAAAAGAAATTCCCCCCTGGATATGTGTTAGGTGTCTGGCCTGGTTCTGATGTGCTCCAGCCCTCCTTGCTGTGTGTATATCCCTGTCAGAAGCAGGAAGGGAGGACGTCTGTGTCACAGAGAGAGATTTACAACACTGTTCTAATTCTATTCCTGTGGCCTGTGTCCTCTGTGTTTTATTCTATAACCTGGGAGACTAGCACTGGCCTGTGTCCTCTGTGTTTAGTCTATAACCTGGGAGACTAGCACTGGCCTGTCTCAGAACCTTCCCTACCTGTCTGGAGAGAATCACTTTCATTCCCTCCAGGAAAACCCAACTCTGTTCAACCATACAGGCCATCTACAACGCAGTGAATGTTTACAGTACGACGCCAGACATTTTCTGTTGATGTCTGTCTGGACATCTCAGCTCAGAGAGAATTATGTTGTTGTTCTGCTGTTATGTTGGTTCTGTGTTGGGGGAAATAGGTGCACCTATCACTGTTGAACGTTAAAAAACCCCACAACCTTTCATTTAGAAGAGTTAATCATAGATGTTTCGGCCATCTTAGCTGTCGTCTGGTCCTGTGTTGGTGCTAAGCCCTCTTTCTGACTGCGTTTGTCTCTTGTCTTCAGGAGATCGACGGAAAGGCGCTGATGCTTCTACGTAGTGACATCATCATGAAGTACATGGGTCTGAAGCTAGGCCCCGCCCTCAAGCTATGTCATCACATCGAGAGGCTCAAACAGACCAAACAGTACACACACACACACACACACACACACACACACACACACACACTCACACACATACACACATACACACACACACACACACACACACACACATACACTCACACACACACACACACACACACACACACACACACACACACACACACACACACACACACACACACACACACACACACACACACACACACACACACACACATATACACACACACACACACAAACACTAGAATGGGAAGATCAAACCCTAAGCACAATGAGTCCTTAATCATTCCTTTGCAGAGACCTTCATACCTCATCCTGTGATGAAGAGCATTCAGAGAAACAGTATGAACGTCAGTGTGAACGTCAGTACAGAGAAACACTATGAACGAACTTCAGTCTACTATTCTTTAGAATAGACTCAGCTGAATCCCAAAGGATGATGTTGAGTGTTTACCTACCTATGCATTGCCCATGTACACCTTCTCTCAACCCTTACCTACTTAGCCTGGTCCCAGAATGTTCTGTAAAAAACAAACAGATCTGAGATCAGGCTACTGTCGGCCGTGGAGACCTGGAGATGCAAGGAGCCATCTCCACACAACCCCCAATGCCATGTACTACTTGTTGCACTAGCCTCTCATTGCAATAAGATATCAACCATTCAGCTTCTAGATGGATACTGTGATTTGATTCTTCAATAGTTTCAATATCAAAGGATGTTGATAAGGAGAATGTACCATGCTGTTAAGATTCATTGTTTGTTTTGGACACTGCATTTGACCGTACTCCTTAGTGCATTCAGGGTGTGACATCACACAATCTGGACTCGTTGGAACACTGATCGTTCTTCGGATCGCCCAATGGAACTTCTAACCAGGATCTATGATTGTGATTGGACATTCACATATTCCTCTGCTGCGTGTAGATTCTAGAATACGTTGGACAATGAAGACAGGAAGTTCCTGTTCAAGTCAACGTCTCATTGTAAAAGAAGATGGTGGACTTATGTTTGAAGAACCAGACAAAAAACCTGTGTTTTACATAAAAAGCCAAAAAATATGTTTGTTTTTTAATATCTTGTATTTTGTACTGTCTTTAAAAGGTATTATTAATCTCTGCATATATACAGGAAGGTTGTGTTGAATCCTGTCTGTATTTTAACCCAGACAATCTGGTATTTGTAATGGTGGTGTTGGCTACACCATCCGACCTGATGGTAGCCAAGCTGAACATTGATTGCAACACGTGTATGGCCTTCATCTCATTTCAAATCATAGCCGTTAAAAGTAGGTCGTTGACTGTTGGTTGTCTGAAGGTTTTCAAGCACCAAATGGACAGTTGATATGTATCTAACGTTTCATGTCCAGGATATCCTGCATATATGGATACAAGGCTGTGTAGCAGTCAGGCAAACAGGATATGGAGTGTTGGGGGGATTCAACACACAAGGAAAAGAGATGTGGATGGGATTCATTTGTGTCACAACAACCTATAATGTGATAAAATAGGACTTATTTTGACTATTTATCTTGTCGCTGTGGCAGAAGAAGTGATCCATTTCTGAACATTTTTCCGAAGGTTTTCAGTTGAAATGAATGGTAACACTTACAACGGCCCCTTGCTTTATTGTGATACTCAGGTTTTACTAGGCTTTTGTGTTTTAGGACAGACTTCTTCATAGTAGCATTTGCTTGTAAGTTCATTTTCTGTTTGACAATATTTTAGATCAACTTTGTATATATTTTTTAAGATTCTACATTTTGGTCTGTTGTTCCATAGAAACAACACACAGTGTACATACATATGGTAAAAACAACTTTTCAAGTACCGGTACTGGAAAAGGCTTGTTTGTTAAATAATATTTGCATATGTACTTTCACGCAATTAAACTTTTTTTTTTTCACCATTTGCCTCATTTCATGAGAGTTGACAAGCATTTTTATTTAAACCTTTTATTTAACTAGGCAAGTCCGTTAAGAACAAATTCTTATTTACAACGCGGGCCTACCGGGGAACAGTGGGTTAACTGCCTTGTTCAGGAGCAGAACAGACATTTTTACCTTGTCAGCTCATGGATTTGATCCAGCAGCCTTTAATGGTTACTGGCCCAACACTCTAACCACCAGGCCGCCCCGGGCATGAACCTTTAATCATTTGAAAAGGGAAGTGTCCCTTTCAGTAATAAATAAGTACCTGTGATGTTAAGGCAAGGGGCATCATGCTCAACAAAAACACTTTGTTTTATTCACATGACAGTTTTCTCCAAATGAATCACATACAAACATGAACCATCAAATGACTGGCTAAGTGTCTGATCCTAAATCAGATATGAAATACTGTATAGGCCTAGCAAAGCATCAACAAATGTACCTTTTCACATGGAAAGTAGCAGACGATGGACAGCCACATTTTATCTGTGAATTGACAGCATTTTGTAAAAGGAGAAAGTCCTCTTTTAACAGTTTATATTGATGAATTAAACATGAAGGTAATGTAAAAATGTCAGACAACTACAAATACAGTCAACACTACAGCAACAAAGTCGTCCTTTGTCTCTCAACACATGGAAGAGATATTGTCCATGCCAGGAAGATTGTCCCCAATCGTCTGCCGTAGTCACAGTACAACAGCAACAAAGTCGTCCTTTGTCTCTCAACACATGGAAGAGATATTGTCCATGCCAGGAAGATTGTCCCCAATCGTCTGCCGTAGTCACAGTACAACAGCAACAAAGTCGTCCTTCGTCTCTCAACACATGGAAGAGATATTGTCCATGCCAGGAAGATTGTCCCCAATCGTCTGCCGTAGTCACAGCACTTGGCCAATGTCTCAGAAGAACGCCTTGTAACTTCTGTCAACAACAAGAGCTAGCAATAAAGACACGTAAACAACTGGATTTGAACCTCGGGTCTCTTGTGTCCCACAAGACTGTGTTAGCCTGTTGAGCTAAAGCCTAGGCATTAGCTAAGCTCGGGGAGCTAACGCAAGTCTTCAGGTCTTAGTCAAGGATAGTTCACCTCATCAACACCTCCTTTATAACAGAGACCGCCTTGTCTGTTTGACCCAGGATTCGATCCCACCTCTACAGTGACACTTCACGCTCCAGCCTGGTCCCACATCTGCAAGACAGTACAAACAGATCTGGGACCAGGCTAACTCCTCTCTACAAACAGATCTGGGACCAGGCTAACTCTCTACTTCCTGGGGCAGAAGGCAGCCAGACGTTGCTTCTTGATGGGTAGGATGTGGATCTCCTGTGAACTGACCTTCTTCAGTTTGATGGCCTGTCTGTTCCTGGGGAGGTTAGGGTCCTTCTGCTCCACCACATGGTGTCCTCTGGTTAGAGGCAGAGCACCGTAACACTGATGTAACAGCGCCCCCGTGTGGCCGGAGGAGTCGTGTTGTTTAATAGACAGGCTCTTACTGGACAGCCCTGAGAGAGACTTGATCTTCCCACAGAAGATGGCGGTGGTGGGGATCGCGTCTTTGACCGCCACGATGACTTTGGCTGTTTGAGAGGTGTGAAAGATCTCAAAGTTGGAGCCACCGCTGCTGCTACTGCTCTTGGGCTCGCTGCTGGGTCTATTACCGCTCCCACCTCCATCCACCACCGCCCACTGACGCCGTCTACTGAATTCTACATGGGTTACACCGTTCAACAGGCTCGGGTGGTGGTGAAGCTTCTGAGTGCACTCCGCAGGCTTTAAGACCTCCAGAGAAACAGATGTAGTGCCCTCGGGTGAAGGGAGCCAAGCTGTAGTAGCGCCCTCGGAAGAAGTGTGCCAGTCCCGCGATGAAGGACGCTCTTTTCTTTTCTGTTTACTAGCTACAGACAGGTCGAGGACAGTGTCATCGTGTTGTTGAAATGCCATTTCCTGCTTTGGTTGGATTATGGGAGGGGATTTCACTGATAGGTCAAGCACCTCCCCCTCGGGGACCATGGCAACAGAGGACAGAGAGGCCATTGACGATGGAGGGTAAAGAGTCATAATGTTACCGTGTGGTGGAGGACTGACGATCTCCTCATAGTTAGTCTGTGTGCTTTTAGTCACCATACAGGCTGGTTTAGAGGGGTCAGAGAATCCTTTGGACTCCTGGCTCTGTGGGACGGGGATAGGGAGAGGGATGGGTAGAGGCACAGGGAGAGGAACAATGACAGGGTAGGGGACCAGGAGGGTGGCAGGGGGTACCAGGGGGGCTAGCGGGGAGCTGTAGGGGTAGGAGAGGGGTGGAGGTTGGGGTTGGGATGGGGGGAACGAGGCTGAAGCAAAGGGGTCAGTTGGGGTTGACCCCGCTGGGTGACAGGAAGAGGAGGTGGGGTTGGTCTGAGCAGAAAACAGGTCCTGTATGAGGGCAGCGAATGCTGGGTTCTGGAGGATGGCATGAATACCTAGAAGAGAGAGAAAGAGAGAGAATGGTTGTATTACTACAATTGGAGGGATTACACACCAATAGTCGACAGCTGAATTACTATATACCATTACAATTACCTGGGTCCTGGGCTGGAGGTCCAGGTAGTTTCTGATCCAGGGCTGGAGGCTGGCAGAAGGCCAACGAAGCCATGGAAGAGGTCTGAGGCTGGGTGTGACACAGCAGATTGTTCTGCAGGAAGGACAGGGAAGGGTAGGGGGGAGTCTGCTGGAGCATCGCTCCCATGGTGTTCAGATGCTGGAACACATGCTGCTCCAGGACCAGAGGCAGGGAGAGACCAGGGCCTTGGGAGAGGGAGCCCAGGGAGAGAGGCCCCTGGTGGGTCAGGAGGTATGGAGGGATCCCCTGGGGAGGGGTTCCTCCAGCCATCTGTTGGAGGGGGTGGATGGGCAGCATCACAGGACTGTCCCCCAGACAGAGAGGCTGAAGCACGGTGGCAGCCACCTTGAGAGCCACCCCTTCTGGAGCCTCGGCGCTGGGACTGACCATGGTGGGGGACGCTGGGATAGTTACCATATGTGAAAGGCTTGGTTTCTGATTAGCCTGGCCAGGAGAGCTGATGCTTGAGGCCTCGCTTGTAATCAGCTGGGTGACAGTGTTCTCTACCTTTCTGACCCCCTCTCCACCACCTCTTCCTCCTCCACTACTTCCCCCATTCTGAGGAAGGTCAGCTACATGCTCCGAGCAAAGATCCTCCATCTTCTTTTTCCTCAAAACATCCACTGGAGTCTGATCTTAGGACAGGAGGGCCATGGTTACTGTGGCCATGGTTACTGTTTAGCAGAGTCACAGACCGGCATCGAACCTGACGGGGGGAAAGAGAAAAGGCTTGTTTTAATGGACAAATATGGGTCATTAGTCAGAACTAGAACTGGCAAGTTAGCAAAGTGAAGTAAGAGAAAACAACAAGCGTCAGTGTTTATTCAGTGTTCATGTGGATGAAAGCAGAGTAGACTTGGAGATTTATGTCCCAGTCCCTCCTGCTGTGGTTTAATGAAAGACCCCGAGGACAAACTGTTGGACTTGACTTGGTTCAACTCAAAATGAACACTAAATCACTTCTAAATCCTCTTGTCTTTTCCAAATCCCCCAGTATTACCCTTGAACCTGCTAGTGATGTCTGTGTCCCAAATAGCACCCTATTCTCTGTCTAGTGTGTTACATTTGACCTGAGCCCTATGGGCCCTGGTCAAAAGTAGTGCACTATAAGCCTAAGTACAATAACTAACATTGCCAGCACCAGTACATTTATTAAAAACTTGTTTCCCTGGCAGGCATAGATTGAGCAGGAATGTAATTTCATAAGGGTCATGTTTAGCCTGGTTTAGTTGAGTTAGATTGGACAGAAGGTGGCTCATGTCCTTACAGAGACCTAGGAGGTAGAGAACCTGTAATAAACCTTGAGTTAGATTGGACAGAAGGTGGCTCATGTCCTTACAGAGACCTAGGAGGTAGAGAACCTGTAATAAACCTTGAGTTAGATTGGACAGAAGGTGGCTCATGTCCTTACAGAGACCTAGGAGGTAGAGAACCTGTAATAAACCTTGAGTTAGATTGGACAGAAGGTGGCTCATGTCCTTACAGAGACCTAGGAGGTAGAGAACCTGTAATAAACCTTGAGTTAGATTGGACAGAAGGTGGCTCATGTCCTTACAGAGACCTAGGAGGTAGAGAACCTGTAATAAACCTTGAGTTAGATTGGACAGAAGGTGGCTCATGTCCTTACAGAGACCTAGGAGGTAGAGAACCTGTAATAAACCTTGAGTTAGATTGGACAGAAGGTGGCTCATGTCCTTACAGAGACCTAGGAGGTAGAGAACCTGTAATAAACCTTGAGTTAGATTGGACAGAAGGTGGCTCATGTCCTTACAGACACCTAGGAGGTAGAGAACCTGTAATAAACCGGGTCCTAATAATGAAGAGACAGTAGACAATCTGTGTGTGACAGCTGAAGCACTGACACAAGCTCACAGCTGACATAACACTTGTTTTAGCAGCAGAACAGAGAACACAGGAAATCTGTTATTTTGTTCTCCAACATATCAACCAAATACAGGAAACAGGATATTTCTATAATGAGGCCTTGAAGTGACCATAAAACTAGACTGGATCAATATGAACAACAGTCTAACATTGTCGTGTTTTAAACCAGAGTTAAAACTAGACTGGATCAATATGAACAACAGTCTAACATTGTCGTGTTTTAAACCAGAGTTAAAACTAGA
>NW_024609820.1:675000-722500 GCF_018296145.1 Oncorhynchus tshawytscha
ATGACCCACGGTACTGTATCACTCCGCCAACGACCAGATTACCTTCAGGTGAACGACCCACGGTACTGTATCACTCCGCCAACGACCAGATTACCTTCAGGTGAACGACCCACGGTACTGTATCACTCCGCCAACGACCAGATTACCTTCAGGTGAACGGCCCACGGTACTGTATCACTCCGCCAACGACCAGATTACCTTCAGGTGAACGACCCACGGTACTGTATCACTCCGCCAACGACCAGATTACCTTCAAGTGAATCATTGTCTCAGGTGGAAAATTATTTACAAACACTCTATAGCCACCTGGTCTCTATAGAACCCTCTATAGCCACCTGGTCTGTACTGAACCCACGATAGCCACCTAGTCTATAAATAACCCCCTATAGCCTCCTGGTCTATAAATAACTCTCTATAGCCTCCAAGTCTATAAATAACCCTCTATAACCACCTGGTCTATAAATAACCCTCTATAGCCACCTGGTCTATAAATACCCCCCTATAGCCTCCTGGTCTATAAATAACCCTCTATAGCCACCGGGTCTATAAATAACCCTCTATAGCCACCTGGTCTGTACAGAACCCACTATAGCCACCTAGTCTATAAATAACCCCCTATAGCCACCTGGTCTATAAATAACCCTCTATAGCCACCTAGTCTATAAATAACCCTCTATAGCCACCTAGTCTATAAATAACCCTCTATAGCCACCTGGTCTATAAATAACCCTCTATAGCCACCTGGTCTATAAATAACCATCTATAGCCACCTGGTCTATAAATACCCCACTATAGCCTCCTGGTCTATAAGTAACCCCCTATAGCCACCTAGTCTATAAATAACCCCCTATAGCCACCTGGTCTAAAAATACCCCCTATAGCCACCTGGTCTATAAGTAACCCCCTATAGCCTCCTGGTCTATAAATAACCCCCTATAGCCACCTGGTCTATAAATAACCCCCTATAGCCTCCGGGTCTATATAGAACCACCTATAGCCACCTGGTCTATAAATAACCCCCTATAGCCACCTGGTCTATAAGTAACCCCTATAGCCACCTGGTCTATAAATAACCCCCTATAGCCACCTGGTCTATAAGTAACCCCCTATAGCCTCCGGGTCTATAAATAACCCCTATAGCCTCCGGGTCTATAAATAACCCCTATAGCCTCCTGGTCTATAAATAACCCCCTATAGCCACCTGGTCTATAAATAAACCCCCTATAGCCACCTGGTCTATAAGTAACCCCCTATAGCCTCCGGGTCTATAAATAACCCCCTATAGCCACCTGGTCTGTATAAATAACCCCTATAGCCACCTGGTCTATAAATAACCCTCTATAGCCACCTGGTCTATAAATAACCTCCTATAGCCACCTGGTCTATAAATAACCCTCTATAGCCACCTGGTCTATATGGAACCCTCTATAGCCACCTAGTCTATAAATAATCCCGTATAGCCACCTGGTCTATAAATAACCCCCTATAGCCACCTGGTCTATAAATAACCCCCTATAGCCACCTGGTCTATAAATAACCTCCTATAGCCACCTGATCTATAAGTAACCCCCTATAGCCACCTGGTCTATAAGTAACCCCCTATAGCCTCCGGGTCTATAAATAACCCCCTATAGCCACCTGGTCTGTAAATAACCCCCTATAGCCACCTGGTCTATAAATAACCCTCTATAGCAACCTGGTCTATAAATAACCTCCTATAGCCACCTGGTCTATAAATAACCCTCTATAGCCACCTGGTCTATATGGAACCCTCTATAGCCACCTAGTCTATAAATAATCCCGTATAGCCACCTGGTCTATAAATAACCCCCTATAGCCACCTGGTCTATAAATAACCCCCTATAGCCACCTGGTCTATAAATAACCTCCTATAGCCACCTGATCTATAAGTAACCCCTATAGCCACCTGGTCTATAAGTAACCCCCTATAGCCTCCTGGTCTATAAATAACCCCATATAGCCACCTGGTCTATAAATAACCCTCTATAGCCACCTGGTCTATAAGTAACCCCCTATAGCCACCTGGTCTATACGTAACCCCCTATAGCCACCTGGTCTATAAATAACCCCCTATAGCCACCTGGTCTATAAATAACCTCCTATAGCCACCTGGTCTATAAGTAACCCCCTATAGCCACCTGGTCTATAAGTAACCCCCTATAGCCACCTGGTCTATAAGTAACCCCCTATAGCCACCTGGTCTATAAATAACCCCCTATAGCCACCTGGTCTATAAATAACCCCTTATAGCCACCTGGTCTATAAGTAACCCCCTATAGCCACCTGGTCTATAAGTAATCCCCTATAGCCACCTGGTCTATAAGTAACCCCCTATAGCCACCTGGTCTATAAGTAACCCCCTATAGCCACCTGGTCTATAAATAACCCCCTATAGCCACCTGGTCTATAAATAACCCCTATAGCCACCTGGTCTATAAATAACCCCCTATAGCCACCTGGTCTATAAATAACCCCCTATAGCCACCAGGTCTATATAGAACCATCTATAGCCACCTGGTCTATAAATAACCCTCTATAGCCACCTGGTCTATATGGAACCCTCTATAGCCACCTAGTCTATAAATAATCCCGTATAGCCACCTGGTCTATAAATAACCCCCTATAGCAACCTGGTCTATAAATAAACGACTGCATCCTTATGTAATACATGTATCACTAGCCACTTTAACTATGCCACTTTGTTTACATACTCATCTCATATGTATATACTGTACTCGATACCATCTACTGTATCTTGCCTATGCTGCTCTGTACCATCACTCATTCATATATCCTTATGTACATATTCTTTATCCCCTTACACTGTGTATAAGACAGTAGTTTTGGAATTGTTAGTTAGATTACTTGTTGGTTATTACTGCATTGTCGGAACTAGAAGCACAAGCATTTCGCTACACTCGCATTAACATCTGCTAACCATGTGTATGTGACAAATAAAATTTGATTTGATTTGATTTGAAATAACCTCCTATAGCCACCAGGTCTATAAGTAACCCCCTATAGCCACCTGGTCTATAAGTAACCCCCTATAGCCACCTGGTCTATAAATAACCCCCTATAGCCACCAGGTCTATATAGAACCATCTATAGCCACCTGGTCTATAAATAACCTCCTATAGCCACCAGGTCTATATAGAACCATCTATAGCCACCTGGTATATAAATAACCTCCTATAGCCACCTGGTCTATAAGTAACCCCCTATAGCCACCTGGTCTATAAGTAACCTCCTATAGCCACCTGGTCTATAAATAACCCCCTATAGCCACCTGGTCTACATAGAACCATCTATAGCCACCTGGTCTATAAATAACCTCCTATAGCCACCTGGTCTATAAATAACCTCCTATAGCCACCTGGTCTATAAGTAACCCCTATAGCCACCTGGTCTATAAATAACCCTCTATAGCCACCTGGTCTATAAATAACCCCTATAGCCACCAGGTCTATATAGAACCATCTATAGCCACCTGGTCTATAAATAACCCTCTATAGCCACCAGGTCTATATAGAACCATCTATAGCCACCTGGTCTATAAATAACCCTCTATAGCCACCTGGTCTATAAATAACCTCCTATAGCCACCTGGTCTATAAGTAACCCCCTATAGCCTCCTGGTCTATAAATAACCCCCTATAGCCACCTGGTCTATAAATAACCCTCTATAGCCACCTGGTCTATAAGTAACCCCTATAGCCACCTGGTCTATAAGTAACCCCCTATAGCCACCTGTCTATAAATAACCCCCTATAGCCACCTGGTCTATAAATAACCCCCTATAGCCACCTGGTCTATAAGTAACCCCCTATAGCCACCTGGTCTATAAGTAACCCCCTATAGCCACCTGGTCTATAAATAACCTCCTATAGCCACCTGGTCTATAAATAACCCTCTATAGCCACCTGGTCTATAAGTAACCCCTTATAGCCACCTGGTCTATACGTAACCCCCTATAGCCACCTGGTCTATAAATAACCCCCTATAGCCACCTGGTCTATAAATAACCCCCTATAGCCACCTGGTCTATAAGTAACCACCTATAGCCTCCGGGTCTATAAATAACCCCCTATAGCCACCTGGTCTGTAAATAACCCCCTATAGCCACCTGGTCTATAAATAACCCTCTATAGCCACCTGCTCTATAAATAACCTCCTATAGCCACCTGGTCTATAAATAACCCTCTATAGCCACCTGGTCTATATGGAACCCTCTATAGCCACCTAGTCTATAAATAATCCCGTATAGCCACCTGGTCTATAAATAACCCCCTATAGCCACCTGGTCTATAAATAACCCCCTATAGCCACCTGGTCTATAAATAACCTCCTATAGCCACCTGATCTATAAGTAACCCCCTATAGCCACCTGGTCTATAAGTAACCCCCTATAGCCTCCTGGTCTATAAATAACCCCATATAGCCACCTGGTCTATAAATAACCCTCTATAGCCACCTGGTCTATAAGTAACCCCCTATAGCCACCTGGTCTATACGTAACCCCCTATAGCCACCTGGTCTATAAATAACCCCCTATAGCCACCTGGTCTATAAATAACCTCCTATAGCCACCTGGTCTATAAGTAACCCCCTATAGCCACCTGGTCTATAAGTAACCCCCTATAGCCACCTGGTCTATAAGTAACCCCCTATAGCCACCTGGTCTATAAATAACCCCCTATAGCCACCTGGTCTATAAATAACCCCTTATAGCCACCTGGTCTATAAGTAACCCCCTATAGCCACCTGGTCTATAAGTAATCCCCTATAGCCACCTGGTCTATAAATAACCCCCTATAGCCACCTGGTCTATACAGAACCCCCTATAGCCACCTGGTCTATAAATAACCCCCTATAGCCACCTGGTCTATAAATAACCCCCTATAGCCACCTGGTCTATATAGAACCCCCTATAGCCACCTGGTCTATAAATAACCCCCTATAGCCACCTGGTCTATATAGAACCCTCTATAGCCACCTGGTCTATAAATAACCCTCTATAGCCACCTGGTCTATATAGAACCCCCTATTGCCACCTAGTCTATAAATAACCCCCTATAGCCACCGGGTCTATAAATAACCCCTATATAGCCACCTGGTCTATAAATAAACGACTGCATCCTTATGTAATACATGTATCACTAGCCACTTTAACTATGCCACTTTGTTTACATACTCACCTCATATGTATATACTGCACTCAATACCATCTACTGTATCTTGCCTATGCTGCTCTGTACCATCACTCATTCATATATCCTTATGTACATATTCTTTATCCCCTTACACTGTGTATAAGACAGTAGTTTTGGAATTGTTAGTTAGATTACTTGTTGGTTATTACTGCATTGTCGGAACTAGAAGCACAAGCATTTCGCTACACTCGCATTAACATCTGCTAACCATGTGTATGTGACAAATAAAATTTGATTTGATTTGATTTGAAATAACCTCCTATAGCCACCAGGTCTATAAGTAACCCCCTATAGCCACCTGGTCTATAAGTAACCCCCTATAGCCACCTGGTCTATAAATAACCCCCTATAGCCACCTGGTCTATAAATAACCCCCTATAGACACCTGGTCTATAAATAACCCCCTATAGCCACCAGGTCTATATAGAACCATCTATAGCCACCTGGTCTATAAATAACCTCCTATAGCCACCTGGTCTATAAGTAACCCCCTATAGCCACCTGGTCTATAAGTAACCTCCTATAGCCACCTGGTCTATAAATAACCCCCTATAGCCACCTGGTCTACATAGAACCATCTATAGCCACCTGGTCTATAAATAACCTCCTATAGCCACCTGGTCTATAAATAACCTCCTATAGCCACCTGGTCTATAAGTAACCCCCTATAGCCACCTGGTCTATAAATAACCCTCTATAGCCACCTGGTCTATAAATAACCCCCTATAGCCACCTGGTCTATAAATAACCCCCTATAGCCACCTGGTCTATAAATAACCTCCTATAGCCACCTGGTCTATAAGTAACCCCCTATAGCCACCTGGTCTATAAGTAACCCCCTATAGCCACCTGGTCTATAAATAACCACCTATAGCCACCTGGTCTATAAATAACCTCCTATAGCCACCTGGTCTATAAGTAACCCCCTATAGCCACCTGGTCTATAAGTAACCCCCTATAGCCACCTGGTCTTTAAATAACCCCTATAGCCACCTGGTCTATAAATAACCCTCTATAGCCACCTGGTCTATAAGTAACCCCTTATAGCCACCTGGTCTATACGTAACCCCCTATAGCCACCTGGTCTATAAATAACCCCCTATAGCCACCTGGTCTATAAATAACCTCCTATAGCCACCTGGTCTATAAGTAACCCCCTATAGCCACCTGGTCTATAAGTAACCCCCTATAGCCACCTGGTCTATAAGTAACCCCCTATAGCCACCTGGTCTATAAATAACCCCCTATAGCCACCTGGTCTATAAATAACCCCCTATAGCCACCTGGTCTATAAATAACCCCCTATAGCCACCTGGTCTATAAATAACCCCCTATAGCCACCTGGTCTATATGGAACCCTCTATAGCCACCTGGTCTATAAATAACCCCCTATAGCCACCTGGTCTATAAATAACCCCCTATAGCCACCTGGTCTATAAATAACCCCCTATAGCCACCTGGTCTATAAATAACCCCCTATAGCCACCTGGTCTATAAATAACCCCCTATAGCCACCAGGTCTATATAGAACCATCTATAGCCACCTGGTCTATAAATAACCCTCTATAGCCACCTGGTCTATATGGAACCCTCTATACCTTTCAGATCTATATGAAAAGTCTGATAATACCCATTAAAACCTTTCACCACCACCATCATCATCATCACCACCATCATCATCACCACCTTCATCATCATCACCACCACCACCATCATCATCACCACTTTCATCATCATCACCACCACCATCATCATCATCACCACCATCATCATCATCATCACCACCATCATCACCACCACATTCATCATCATCACCACCACCATCATCATCATCACCACATTCATCATCATCACCACCACCATCATCATCACCACCACCATCATCATTACCACCATCACCACCCTCATCATCACCACCATCACCACCACCATCACCACCCTCATCATCATCACCACCATCACCACCATCATCATCACCACCTTCATCATCATCACCACCACCATCATCATCATCACCACCATCATCATCACCACCACCATCATCACCACCCTCATCATCACCACCACCACCATCACCACCACCATCACCACCCTCATCATCATCATCACCACCACCACCATCATCACCACCCTCATCACCACCATCATCACCACCACCACCATCATTATCATCATCACCACCACCCCATCATCATCATCATCACCACCACCAGCATCATCATCATCATCACCTTCACCACCACCACCATCATCATCACCACAACCACCATCACCACAACCACCACCATCACCATCACCACCACCACCATCACCACCACCACCACCATACTGATAGGCTGGAACAGATTACATGACTACAAGCACATCTCCCTCAATAGGAGGAGACAGGCCCAGAAAAACATCAGGCCCAACAGACTGTAAACACTGATGTCATGGCTAGCTCTAACTCTAACTGTGTCTGTGTTTTGGTAATGGTCATTTAGGACCTGACTGAATGCAACATCTGTAAACACTTTAAAGGGGCAGTCTGTGAATGCTACATCCATTGTTTGATTTATGATATATAGCCATTGATTCTTGAAGAATATAACTTATATAGTTCAACTGTCTAACTCCATCAGAACCTAAAATATAAGCTTGTTTGTTTGTAAACAATGTAATTGTAAACAAACACTGGCATGGATGGGTGCCATGTTTTAAACCTTAAAACGATCATGTTGATATCATACAGTAGATGGTCAGTCCTTGTATCCATAGCTCTGTCTATGAATTTGAGAGTGGTTACGTTTCTCCAGCCCCGTCCCCTCAGCTGTTTACTGAATCAGTGGCAGAGTGGTTACGTTTCTCCAGCCCCATCCCCTCAGCTGTTTACTGAATCAGTGGCAGAGTGGTTACGTTTCTCCAGCCCCATCCCCTCAGCTGTTTACTGAATCAGTGGCAGAGTGGTTACGTTTCTCCAGCCCCATCCCCACAGCTGTTTACTGAATCAGTGGCAGAGTGGTTACGTTTCTCCAGCCCCGTCCCCTCAGCTGTTTACTGAATCAGTGGCAGAGTGGTTACGTTTCTCCAGCCCCGTCCCCTCAGCTGTTTACTGAATCAGTGGCAGAGTGGTTACGTTTCTCCAGCCCCATCCCCTCAGATGTTTACTGAATCAGTGGCAGAGTGGTTACGTTTCTCCAGCCCCATCCCCTCAGCTGTTTACTGAATCAGTGGCAGAGTGGTTACGTTTCTCCAGCCCCGTCCCCTCAGCTGTTTACTGAATCAGTGGCAGAGTGGTTACGTTTCTCCAGCCCCGTCCCCTCAGCTGTTTACTGAATCAGTGGCAGAGTGGTTACGTTTCTCCAGCCCCATCCCCTCAGCTGTTTACTGAATCAGTGGCAGAGTGGTTACGTTTCTCCAGCCCCGTCCCCTCAGCTGTTTACTGAATCAGTGGCAGAGTGGTTACGTTTCTCCAGCCCCGTCCCCTCAGCTGTTTACTGAATCAGTGGCAGAGTGGTTACGTTTCTCCAGCCCCGCCCCTCAGCTGTTTACTGAATCAGTGGCAGAGTAGTTACGTTTCTCCAGCCCCGTCCCCTCAGCTGTTTACTGAATCAGTGGCAGAGTGGTTACGTTTCTCCAGTCCCCTCAGCTGTTTACTGAATCAGTGGCAGAGTGGTTACGTTCTCCAGCCCCATCCCCTCAGCTGTTTACTGAATCAGTGGCAGAGTGGTTACGTTTCTCCAGCCCCGTCCCCTCAGCTGTTTACTGAATCAGTGGCAGAGTGATTGCTTTGTTATTGTTTGACCCGCAGATTTCCCCTTTAATTCTACACTCAATCGTCATTGGTTGTCACACTGATAAGGTAAAAAGCTGTCATTCTGCCCCTGAACAAGGAAGTTAACCCACTGTTCCCCGGCCGCCAAAGACGTGGATGTGGATTAAGGTCGGCCCTCCGCTCCTCTCTGATTCAGAGGGGTTGGGTTAAATGTGGAAGACACGTTTCAGTTGAATGCATTCAGTTGTACAACTGACTAGGTATCCCCCTTTCCCTTTCCCTGACTGGTATTGGGAGATATTGGAGGAGATATTATTGGAGGAGAGGGAGACTGTCTTTGAGTTGCTGTGCTTCCTGAGCCCCAATCTACTGTTGTCATGGCAACACAGTCAGTGGCACAGTGAAGCAGCAGCAACTCTGGCAGCCATTTTGTAGGCTACATGGATGGTAGGGTTCCTCTCTGTTGGGGGAACAGTGATGGGTTTCTTTACCAGTGCCCTTTCTCTAGGTTACTATTGTCTGATGTTGGCTGAGATCGGATCTATATCTCCCATACCACAGCACCACAACACCACACCACAATACCACAACATCACACCACAACACCACAGCCCCACAACATACCAGCACAACAACACAACACCACAGCACCACAACACAACACCACAACACAACAGCACCACAACATACCAGCACCACAACATACTAGCACAATACCACAACACCACAACACAACAGCACCACAACACAACAGCACCACAACATACCAGCACCACAACATACTAGCACAACACCACAGCACCACAACATAACACCACAACATACCAGCACCACAACACCACAGCACCACCACATACCAGCACCACAACACCACAGCACCACAACATACCCTCACCACAACACCACAGCACCAAAACAGACAGCATCACAACATAACACAACATCACAGCACCACAACACCACAACATCACAGCACCACAACACCACAACATACCAGCACCACAACACCACAGCACCACAACACCACAGACAGCATCAAAACATAACACAACAACACAGCACCACAGCATAACAACACAACACCACAGCACCACAATATAACAGCACAACACCACAGCACATCACCACAACACCGCAGGCAGCATCACAACATAACACAACACCACAGCACCTCAAGATCACAGACAGCATCACATCATAACACAAGACCACAGACAGCATCTGTCACATCCTGACCTTAGTTCCTTTTTTTATGTCTCTATTTTGGTTTGGTCAGGGCGTGAGTTGGGTTGGGCAATCTATGTTTTGTTCTGTGTGTTGTATTTCTATGTGTTTGGCCTGGTATGGTTCCCAATCAGAGGCAGCTGTCAATCGTTGTCTCTGATTGAGAACCATACTTAGGTAGCCTGTTTTCCCACCTGTGTTTGTGGGTAGTTGTTTTCTGTTTTGTATTCTGTACCAGACAGAACTGTTTCGTTCATTCTCTTTTCTTGTTTTTTTCATTCAGTGTTCAATTCATAAATAAAGATGAACATGTACCACGCTGCACCTTGGTCCTCACCTCTTTCCACCAACGGCCGTTACAGCATCACAACAGAACACAGCACCATGTCATTTGGAGATCTACTATAGGCCTCGGGCAGGGGACCGAATTACATTCCGCTGTCGGATGATTTTTCCCTGAGCGGATAGTTGGGGGGCAGGAACATAGTTGGAAATAATTTGTACTGTGAACTGACTGCAAGAACCCCAAACAGATAAATTAGTTGACAAAAACAGAATCATTTCAAACCTTGATTACATTGATACCATCACATATCTCACTACCGACCCTGGGAATACTTCGGGAACAGATTTCCTAAATTTAAATCATTCCGAGTTGATTTCCTGGTGAGTTTACAGTATTTTATGTGGAGAAGTTAAAATGATATAGAAAAAAAAAATCTTGAAAACTTATAGGGGCCAAATAAAACCACTGGGCAGCCTATTAGGGAACCCTCGCCTATTAGGGAACCCTCGGGTAGATTGTCTAAATCTGACGACAGAGACAGGGTGTGTGTGAAAACAACACACAACGCAGACTACGTCATCTCTCAGAGAGAACAACTAAATAGAGAGAATATAAGGCTTATAAGAGAGAGAGAGGAAGACTTCATGCCCTCATGGAGGGGGAAGCAGATCACATAATCAGAGACTTAAAAACGTCAATTACAAAATGGCATGTCTTCAACCCCAAACCTCAGAAAGCCTGTCGTTTCTCCAGTTTAATGGTACCCATGTGGGAAGCTGTTGCAACCATAAGGAAAGGGGTAAAATAGGCTTCCTGGTGTGTGTGTGTCCCAAATGGCACCCTATTCCCTATTTAGTGCACTACTTTTGACTAGGGCCCATTGGGCTCTGGTGAAAAGAAGTGCTCTGCACTATATAGGGAATAGGGTGCCATTTGTGACCTACCCTAAATACGTTTTCTACATGAGTTTGAAGCAAAGCTGGCACAGAGGGAGAGACAAGGCTGTAATTGATGAGGAATGTAATCTTAAAGCAGAACCAATCATTACGATCATTACGATGGGTTTGGAGAGCAGTGCCTTGAGTTCACTCAGTTTATGAGGATCCAATAATGCTTTGTGTATGTTTAGTACTGACGTTCATAGCACCAAGGCCTTCCACTTTCCCCCAGGTCTCTCCAAACATATAGTGTGGGACTCTAAACCCAGATGAAGCCTGAACACACATCCCCAATGGAGCCACTACTTTAGATGGTTAGTGTGTCATTGTTTTAGAATAGATGAGGCTTCGCTCTGGCAGGCTGATATTTGTATGTAGACGATGCTCTGACGGCCGTGTGTTTATAAAGGCATTAAGTGTGTTCTTGGTCTGGGCTGGGAGTTCATTCACGCTGTAATACGTCATTGTTAACTGGAGCCTTCGCTAAGTCCCGCCCCAGAATGTTGGGTAACCAATCGCAGTGCTCCAATGGAAAGCAACTATCGTCGAGTCCAACACCTTGGACAAGCTCACGTAGATCTCATGAAAGCCAGTGAGGACTATGGCAAAAAAACAAGAATTTTCTTCGAAAACTAAATGTTTAACTGGATAAATAACTGCCCAGTGCACCAGGAGTACTTGCTACTGTGAGTCCTGAAATGCAGAAACTGTTGATTGTTGATGGACCGTTTCCCGTCTTTATTTTCTTTCCAGAACTCTCAGAACTCTCAGGTGGTTCTGCTATCTCTCTCAGAACTCTCAGGTGGTTCTGCTATCTCTCTCAGAACTCTCAGATGGTTCTGCTATCTCTCTCAGAACTCTCAGGTGGTTCTGCTATCTCTCTCAGAACTCTCAGATGGTTCTGCTATCTCTCTCAGAACTCTCAGGTGGTTCTGCTATCTCTCTCAGAACTCTCAGATGGTTCTGCTATCTCTCTCAGAACTCTCAAGTGGTTCTGCTATCTCTCTCAGAACTCTCAGGTGGTTCTATCTCTCTCAGAACTATCTTCTTGACCCTAACCAGTCAGGCTTCAAGTCGGGTCACTCAACCGAGACTGCTCTCTTCTGTTTCCTATGTAGTGTGCTCTCTTCTGTTTCATATGTAGTGTGCTCTCTTCTGTTTCCTATGTAGTGTGCTCTCTTCTGTTTCCTATGTAGTGTGCTCTCTTCTGTTTCCTATGGAGTGTGCTCTCTTCTGTTTCCTATGTAGTGTGCTTTCATTCTGTTTCCTATGTAGTGTGCTTCATTCTTCTGTTTCCTATGTAGTGTGCTTTCATTCTGTTTCCTCTCAGTGTGAACTTCTGTTTCTATGTAGTGTGCTCTCTTCTGTTTTCTAGGTGTGTTCTTCAGCCTGTTTCTCTGTAGTGCTTTCAGGTGGTTTTCTGTAGTGTGCTTTCAGCCTGTTTTCTATGTAGTTCTTTCAGCCTGTTTCCTCTCAGTGTGCTTTCAGCCTGTTTTCTGTAGTGTGCTTTCAGCCTGTTTCCTATGTAGTGTGCTTTCATTCTGTTTCTATGTAGTGCTTTCATTCTGTTTCCTATGTAGTGTGCTCTCTTCTGTTTCCTATGTAGTGTGCTCTCTTCTGTTTTCTATGTAGTGTGCTTTCAGCCTGTTTCCTCTGTAGTGTGCTTTCAGCCTGTTTTCTATGTAGTGTGCTTTCAGCCTGTTTCCTATGTAGTGTGCTTTCAGCCTGTTTCCTATGTAGTGTGCTTTCATTCTGTTTCCTATGTAGTGTGCTCTCTTCTGTTTCATATGTAGTGTGCTCTCTTCTGTTTCCTATGTAGTGTGCTCTCTTCTGTTCCCTATGTAGTGTGCTCTCTTCTGTTTCCTATGTAGTGTGCTCTCTTCTGTTTCCTATGTAGTGTGCTCTCTTCTGTTTCCTATGTAGTGTGCTTTCAGCCTGTTTTTTATGTAGTGTGCTTTCAGCCTGTTTCCTATGTAGTGTGCTTTCAGCCTGTTTCCTATGTAGTGTGCTTTCAGCCTGTTTCCTATGTAGTGTGCTCTCTTCTGTTTCCTATGTAGTGTGCTCTCTTCTGTTTCCTATGTAGTGTGCTTTCAGCCTGTTTCCTATGTAGTGTGCTTTCAGCCTGTTTCCTATGTAGTGTGCTTTCAGCCTGTTTCCTATGTAGTGTGATTTCAGCCTGTTTCCTCTGTAGTGTGCTTTCAGCCTGTTTCCTATGTAGTGTGCTTTCAGCCTGTTTCCTATGTAGTGTGCTTTCAGCCTGTTTCCTATGTAGTGTGCTTTCATTCTGTTTCCTATGTAGTGTGCTCTCTTCTGTTTCCTATGTAGTGTGCTCTCTTCTGTTTCCTATGTAGTGTGCTCTCTTCTGTTTCCTATGTAGTGTGCTCTCTTCTGTTTCCTATGTAGTGTGCTCTCTTCTGTTTCCTATGTAGTGTGCTTTCAGCCTGTTTTCTATGTAGTGTGCTTTCAGCCTGTTTCCTATGTAGTGTGCTTTCAGCCTGTTTCCTATGTAGTGTGCTTTCAGCCTGTTTCCTATGTAGTGTGCTTTCAGCCTGTTTCCTATGTAGTGTGCTTTCAGCCTGTTTCCTATGTAGTGTGCTTTCAGCCTGTTTCCTATGTAGTGTGCTTTCAGCCTGTTTCCTATGTAGTGTGCTTTCAGCCTGTTTCCTATGTAGTGTGCTTTCAGCCTGTTTCCTATGTAGTGTGATTTCAGCCTGTTTCCTATGTAGTGTGATTTCATTCTGTTTCCCATGTAGTGTGCTTTCATCCTGTTTCCTATGTAGTGTGCTTTCAGCTTGTTTCCTATGTAGTGTGCTTTCAGCCTGTTTCCTATGTAGTGTGATTTCAGCCTGTTTCCTATGTAGTGTGATTTCATTCTGTTTCCCATGTAGTGTGACTTTCTTTCCACTAGTTTATAACAACAGTATAAGTAGGGGCTGATGTTCTTCCTGGTCAGGTCACGTGGTCAAGAGAAATCAGGGGTCCAGGTAATGACCAGTGACCTCATAGTTTAAAGGTAGAATCTGTCAAATGTGCCTTTAAGATGTGCTTCTGTAAGACAATAGGTAGGGACAGGCTGTGGAGTTACATAATGTGTCTTTAAGATGTGCTTCTGTAAGACAATAGGTAGGGACAGGCTGTGGAGTTACATAATGTGCCTTTAAGATGTGCTTCTGTCAGAAAATAGGTAGGGACAGGCTGTGGAGTTACATAATGTGCCTTTTATGCCACTGCCGGGCATGGCCTTGACCAGCTAGCACAGCCAGCATACCCACTGGAGAACAACACAATGTGTGTGTGTGTGTGTGTGTCTGCCTGTGTCTGTCTGTCTGTCTGTCTGTCTGTCTGTCTGTCTGTCTGTCTGTCTGTCTGTCTGTCTGTCTGTCTGTCTGTCTGTCTGTCTGTCTGTCTGTCTGTCTGTCTGTCTGTCTGTGTGTCTGTGTGTAGTAATGTCTTCCACAGTTCTCTCTCTCCACTTTAACTCCCCAAAGAGGAAAGCTCCTCCCTTCTCCATTTTCACAAACAAAACACAGTTGAGGTGCCCAGATTACTGAGATGTGTGTGTGTGTGTGTGTGTGTGTCTCTCTCTAAACATCTGCATATAATAGAACAGTATTACAAACTAGAATGGAGACTACAGGGGATAGATCTGATACATTATGTATGGTAGAGGAGATAGATCTGATATATTATGTATGGTAGAGGAGATAGATCTGATATATTATGTATGGTAGAGGAGATAGATCTGATATATTATGTATGGTAGAGGAGATAGATCTGATATATTATGTATGGTAGAGGAGATAGATCTGATACATTATGTATGGTAGAGGGGATTATCTCTGTCCCAACTTCTTATCATATAACCTCTAGCAGGCTGCCACAGATTATCTCTGTCCCAACTTCTTAACAATACCTCTAGCAGGCTGCCACAGATTATCTCTGTCCCAACTTCTTATCAATACCTCTAGCAGGCTGCCACAGATTATCTCTGTCCCAACTTCTTATCAATACCTCTAGCAGTCTGCCACAGATTATCTCTGTCCCAACTTCTTATCAATACCTCTAGCAGTCTGCCACAGATTATCTCTGTCCCAACTTCTTATCAATACCTCTAGTAGTCTACCACAGATTATCTCTGTACCAACTTCTTATCAATACCTCTAGTAGTCTACCACTGATTATCTCTGTCCCAATTTCTTATCAATACCTCTAGTAGTCTGCCACAGATTATCTCTGTCCCAATTTCTTATCATATAACCTCTAGCAGTCTGCCACAAATCACATTTGCCATAGGTGGATTAGGCTATTTTATTTACAGTCCCAATCTACCTCTAGTCTCATCACAATATCTCTGTTGCTGAGCGACTGAGCGGTAGGCGGGTTTGATCCTGGAGTTTTTAACCACTGAGCTATATTGTCGTTTAGCCTGTAGCTTTAGCCATCAGGACAATAGTTATTGTAATTAGACAATGGTATGGATGACAGTATAATGTGTGTGTCACCTGGGTTGTCCTGTAATGTATAATTACTGTGATCCGTCTAATCGTTTCCAAGGGGTCCCCAAGAGGTCCCCGAGGGCCTCTAGGGTTACACAGTACCACAGCTGTTTGGACATTATTGCTGGACCAAATCACCACAGGGACAGGTGGGGGGCACTAAACAGTTATCTTTAGTTACAAAGGCCTACATTCAATTATTTAGAGACTTTCATTTCTTTAGATATGTTTACGTATATATTACTAAATATAGACATCATGATAAGCAAACCATAACTGTCTGAATTTAACAAATTTAAAAAACATTTACTAGAATGCTACCAGTGTTATAAAAATAATTTGTGGGAGCATTGGTCAGGTCTACCCAATAAATAACATTACATTTCTCAATGACGCGTTGGAATTTGCCTCCCAAATAAAGACAGAATTGTTCAGCTATTTTCCACTTAATGTAGACTGTCTGTATGTCTATGACTATGTCTCCACATGTGTGTATATGGTATTACCGTGTAATGATGAGACCCGTTATTTCTGTATAGGCTACAGTCTATGTGACGACCCCAATAAAGCCCCATAATAATTTGTCCATCCCAACTGCATAGCAGGAAAGCTGGCCTTATATATAAACGATCGCGTGCAGAACAATGTAATCACGTCGGAATGAATAGGTGTCATTAATTAGGGTTCATATATGGCTCATTCCATCATTTTCTGCTCCTCCAAATACGAGATGGCCTCTATCACTGCCATTCAGCCATGCCTCTCGGCCTCTCGCCTTTCAGAAACCATACAGTCAACCGAGCATCATTTCAAGGTAAATTAGAACAAAGATAGATCCATTACCGTACAAGAAGAGCCCGTGTTGATGCGATGCCCGATGTTAAATCGGCAGTGTCCCGACGCTACAACGTAGAGACCGTAGCCAGCCCCCCAAAAACTGTTTCTTCCCTGGAGAAAGGCGGTAGTCCTGTGACAGCGAGGCTGCGCGCGCGCAGACGGTGTCCTCGGTTTTCTCCGGTACGTAGTATTTTGACAGGAGAGAGCTGTCCTCACCCTGCGAACAAACCGTTATTTTTATAGTCTATGAAGCATAGGCTAGAGTACATCAGGTTTATAAGGAACGCTGACAAACAGATGTAACTACAAAATATAATAATTTATAAACAATAATGCCTATCCTGACAGAAAGATATATATAATTTCCATGGCAAAGCATAGGCTATATCTATTCTATTCTATAGAAAATGAATCCAAATGATTACATTTATTTTATGGTAAGCATAATTTGTGTGAACGTTTATTGTTGACATTCCTATCATGTGATGGCCTTGTAGCTGCCCTGGGTGAAATACATGGACATGTCTTTCCGGATGTAATAGGTTGTTATATACTCTGGATGCCTGACTGGACTCACCCAACCGTGTCCCATTAACATTCCACCTATCATGTGTCAATGCATCATTTCCACCATTCAAAAGTCTTTGTTATTCTTTGAGGAAAATCAAATAGTTGTAGTATTCTGTAAAGGTTTAAGGCATGACGGCCCGACAGTTCATTTCCCCTATTCTGACTGTTTTAAATTTGGACAATGACTTCAGTTTGATTGTCGCTTTCCTCAAGTAAGTCATCAGTGGTGATGGGGGAGGGGGGGTGGGGGGGAGGGTTTGAAAGGGGAGGGAGTTCTTAGATTCTTACCCCAGAGAATGGAACACAGGACACAACGGTTCAGGGAACTGTTTGAAGGATCAGCTCCATGGGGGATTAAATGGGGAGAATTGAGAATTGATTTTCCCCAACTGGGGTTTAGAAGTGGTAGTGGTGATGTTGGTGGTGGATAGGGGCCTCAGCTCAGGACTGTTGGCTGGTCATCTGGGTGCGTCCTGGGGGTTAGAAGTTGTGTTGTGAGGGGGTCACAGTGGTGGGTCAGTCTTTAAAGGCCCACTTTGGAACAATAGACCTTTCAGAGCCTGTCTGTGAGGATACAGACTGGTCAGGTCAGGGGTGAGGAGATAGACAGGTCAGGCTAGGGGTGAGGATATAGACAGGTCAGGCCAGGGGTGAGGATATAGACAGGCCAGGCTATGGGTGAGGAGATAGACAGGTCAGGCTAGGGGTGAGGATATAGACAGGTCAGGCCAGGGGTGAGGATATAGACAAGCCAGGCTATGGGTGAGGAGATAGACAGGTCAGGCTAGGGGTGAGGAGATAGACAGGTCAGGCTAGGGGTGAGGAGATAGACAGGTCAGGCTAGGGGTGAGGAGATAGACAGGTCAGGCTAGGGGTGAGGAGATAGACAGGTCAGGCTAGGGGTGAGGAGATAGACAGGTCAGGCTAGGGGTGAGGAGGCAGACAGGTCAGGCTAGGGGTGAGGAGATAGACGGGTCAGGCTAGGGGTGAGGAGGCAGACAGGTGAGGCTAGGGGTGAGGAGATAGACAGGTCAGGCTAGGGGTGAGGAGATTGACAGGTCAGGCTAGGGGTGAGGAGATAGACAGGTCAGGCTAGGGGTGAGGAGATAGACAGGTCAGGCTAGGGGTGAGGAGGCAGACAGGTGAGGCTAGGGGTGAGGAGATAGACAGGTCAGGCTAGGGGTGAGGAGATAGACAGGTCAGGCTAGGGGTGAGGAGATAGACAGGTCAGGCTAGGGGTGAGGAGATAGACAGGTCAGGCTAGGGGTGAGGAGGCAGACAGGTCAGGCTAGGGGTGAGGAGATAGACAGGTCAGGCTAGGGGTGAGGAGATTGACAGGTCAGGCTAGGGGTGAGGAGGCAGACAGGTCAGGCTAGGGGTGAGGAGGCAGACAGGTCAGGCTATGGTGAGGAGATAGACAGGTCAGGCTAGGGGTGAGGAGGCAGACAGGTCAGGCTAGGGGTGAGGAGACAGACAGGTCAGGGGTGAAGAGAGAGACAGGCCAGGGGTGAGGAGACAGACAGGTCAGGCTATGGGTGAGGAGACAGACAGGCCAGGTCAGGGGTGAGGAGACAGACAGGTCAGGGGTGAAGAGACAGACAGGCCAGGCTAGGAGACAGACAGGTCAGGCTATGGGTGAGGAGACAGACAGGCCAGGTCAGGGGTGAGGAGACAGACAGGTCAGGGGTGAAGAGACAGACAGGCCAGGCTAGGGGTGAGGATACAGACAGGTCAGGCTAGGGGTGAGGAGACAGACAGGTCAGGCTAGGGGTGAGGAGACAGACAGGTCAGGCTAGGGGTGAGGATACAGACAGGTCAGGCTAGGGGTGAGGAGACAGACAGGCAGTGAGACATCAACCACCATCACTTCCTGTCCCAATGCATTCCCTTCACTCTGCCAGGTCTGCTCAGCAGAGAGGCAAGGTACAGGGCCTCAAAGCAAATCGCCTCACAGTGGATGGGACCTAGCAATACAGTGCAGGCCATCCTGTCTGTTGGCTAAACTCCACAGCAACGACACATCGCCATCTACTGGTGGTGGGGCCTCTAGACATTCTCTCCACTGAACCTGAGAAGCAATGAAAGAAAGTAGTGCCTCTGCGGATACTTTTATCCAGAGTGACTTACAACAGACTTACAGCGAGTTGATACATTTACAGTGTGTGCGTGTGATCTCCGCTAGCGTTACACACACACACACACACACACACACACACACACACACACACACACACACACACACACACACACACACACACACACACACACGACCTGTGTGACGTGAAGGACGTACAAGGACACCACATGTTTCTTTTCAAACGCAGTCACATTTATTGTCCTTTTCTATGCCCAGTCACTGAGCAGTCTGATGAGCTGTCAAATCAATACGATATAATGCAGTCAATGGAGGTCTCACGTTTACCCAAAATAAATACAAGACTGAAATAGTGTTGCACAGCTCCAAAATATACAAAGGCTTGGAATTAATTCATTAATTAATCATGTAAACTTTGAAAATATTTTACAAAAAAGAAAAAGATCTTTGCAACATTTTTAAAAAGGTTTACTATTTACATTTAGTTTTGTACAAAAATACAAAAAGGCGATCTGTTATGTTCCAGCTTTGAGCCAGGAGCATCTTGTACCGCCCGAGCCAGTTACACTGTACCACTCATCCTTTTAAATAGTTGGTTTTGTTTTTCATCTTTTTAAAGTAGGTTTTTCATGTTTTAATGTTAATGTTTAAAGTTTCAAAATCGTTTTTTTTTGTGTGTGTTGGTTCTTTCCAGTACACTTCTGACTCTCTGAAACCCTTTGGCAGAAGCACGGCCTGTGCTATCCTGATCATGCATCCTAAATGAATGAACCATGTATAATATATTTTAATCGATAGGGGAAATACAGTCTTTTACACAAATCATCACATATCATCATCAATATAACTTCAGGTTACAGCAAAAAGGAAAACACTTCACAAGCTCCACTATACCAGTGCAATAGGAGAATATCTTTTAGTTGGTTTTTAAACTTCAGGGAATCATGTCTCAGAGGAAAACAGTATTTTTTGTTAAAATCCGAGGTTAAAAGGTGTCTAGGTCAATGCAAACAAGAGAAGATTATTACCTCTGGCTCTCACTTCCGTGTTGGGGTATTACACTTCTGTGTTGGGGTATTACACTTCTGTGTTGGGCTATTACACTTCTGTGTTGGGGTATTACACTTCTGTGTTGGGCTATTACACTTCTGTGTTGGGGTATTACACTTCTGTGTTGGGCTATTACACTTCTGTGTTGGGCTATTACACTTCAGGGTTGGGCTATTACACTTCTGTGTTGGGCTATTACACTTCTGTGTTGGGCTATTACACTTCTGTGTTGGGCTATTACACTTCTGTGTTGGGCTATTACACTTCTGTGTTGGGCTATTACACTTCTGTGTTGGGCTATTACACTTCTGTGTTGGGCTATTACACTTCTGTGTTGGGCTATTACACTTCTGTGTTGGGCTATTACACTTCTGTGTTGGGCTATTACACTTCTGTGTTGGGCTATTACACTTCAGGGTTGGGCTATTACACTTCTGTGTTGGGCTATTACACTTCAGGGTTGGGCTATTACACTTCAGGGTTGGGCTCGAATCCATTTCAATTCCAGTCAATTCAGGAAGTAAACTGAAATTCCAATTCCTATTGTCTTCAATGATTTTCAAAGAGGAGAAATTTGGAATTGGAATTGAGAATTTGGTTGACTTTCTGAATTGACTGGTATGGAAATGGAATCGATCCCAACCCTGTAACACACATTGGATATGTCTCAGGGAAAGGCAGGCAATAGTTTCTTATTTGAAAACGTTTGTCTGTGGGGCCTGGACTCATATGAACCAATGTCTTTAGTCTGTGGGGCCTGGACTCATATGAACCAATGTCTTTAGTTTGTGGGGCCTGGACTCATATGAACCAATGTCTTTAGTCTGTGGGGCCTGGACTCATATGAACCAATGTCTTTAGTTTGATTTTCAAAGGGGCCTGGACTTGGAATTGAGACCAATGTCTTTAGTCTGTGGGGCCTGGACTCAGACGATACCAATGTCTTTAGTTTGTGGGGCCTGGACTCAGACGAACCAATGTCTTTAGTCTGTGGGGCCTGGACTCAGACGAACCAATGTCTTTAGTCTGTGGGGCCTGGACTCAGACGAACCAATGTCTTTAGTTTGTGGGGCCTGGACTCATATGAACCAATGTCTTTAGTCTGTGGGGCCTGGCCTGGGGAGAAATGGCTACATTGCTACTTTACCGAAAGTTGAAAGACAGTTGCAATGGGAACACAAATCATCAAAATATAATCTATATATTTTTTTGGGCTGCATACAGATTATGTCAAACTACTGTTACTAATCCACATGAACAATTAAAAATGACTTCAGAGGATCCCAAATATCTACTCAAGGTGGATTTTGACACCATATAGTTTAACGTTCATATTCTAAGACTGAGTCAGAAATGGCCCCCTTTTATTCCCTATGTAGTACACTACTTTTGACCAGAGCCCTATGGAGTAGTGCACTAGGTAGGGAATAGGGTGCCATTTGGGATGCAATCTAAGAATGCACCGTCACGTTTAGCATCAGCCAGTTCAGTTCAATCATGATATTATTATAGACTCTGATATGAAATGTCTTTCAGTTTCACCTTCATTCCTCTTCTAGGTTATTCAATATGATAATAAAATAACTCTCTGGATAAAATATCCTGTGATTAAAAATAGTTTCTATACAATGCTGTAGAATTATTGTCATTAATGAATGTCATCTTGTAGATCCTGGCAAGTTGTCGCACCATAATCTACATTTAAAAGAGAGACACAATGCATAGAGAGGTACCTGTCTCTTGGTTCCCCAATGTTCCCCAATGTTCCCCAATGTTCCCCAGTGTCTAACCAGCCATTTTGTGTCATTTTGACCACAGAAAGGTTCACCAAACTCCTAGATATATATAGTATGGCATTTCAACACCAGGCAAATGAATGGCTGCAGTTTTATAGTCCAACAGTTTGTAAAACGATAAGATGAAATAGAATGTTAACACAATTATACCACACACTCTTAGAAAAAAAGGTTTCCAAAATGGTTGTTCGGCTCTCCCCATAGGAGAACCCTTTTCAGTTCCAGGTAGAACCCTTTTAAGTTCCATGTAGAACCCTCTGTAGAAAGGGTTCTACATGGAACCCAAAAGGGTTCTACCTAGAACTAAAAGGGTTATACTTGGAACCAAAAAGGGTTTTTCAAAGGGTTCTCCTATTGGGACAGCCAAAAAACCCTTTCAGGTTCTAGATAGCACCTTTTTTTCAAAGAGTACAGGGAGGAATTGTAGTGCGTTGCCCTACCTAACGACGACCCTACCTCTACCTGCTCTGCTCACTGTCCACGTAACACATACACACACACAGATGCGCACTCACACATACACACACAAGTGCACACGCATGCACATACCCATCCTACCTCCCGTCCCATCTCAAGCTCAATTCATCTGACTCTCACAAGGATTTCATCCTGGATCTTTTTACTAATAACTAACTCCAGAACGTACTCATCCCTTACCTGGAACCTACGTAATAACTAACTCCAGAACGTACTCATCCCTTACCTGGAACCTACGTAATAACTAACTCCAGAACGTACTCATCCCTTACCTGGAACCTACGTAATAACTAACTCCAGAACGTACTCATCCCTTACCTGGAACCTACGTAATAACTAACTCCAGAACGTACTCATCCCTTACCTGGAACCTACGTAATGACTAACTCCAGAACGTACTCATCCCTTACCTGGAACCTACGTAATGACTAACTCCAGAACGTACTCATCCCTTACCTGGAACCTACGTAATAACTAACTCCAGAACGTACTCATCCCTTACCTGGAACCTACGTAATAACTAACTCCAGAACGTACTCATCCCTTACCTGGAACCTACGTAATAACTAACTCCAGAACGTACTCATCCCTTACCTGGAACCTACGTACTCTTATAGCTTTCTTACGTTTTTCCAAATTCTCTGTTTGATTGTCCAGTCATTTTTGTTCATTTTACAGTACAAGATACCCCCCTGTCCATGAACACAACTATACAAAACAGAATTGTCAAACATTTTGTACATATATTGAATTACACCCAACTTTACATATTCAAAAATGAAACTGAAAATCCGATATCTTTTCTCGTGGTAGAGTATCTCTAACAGATATTTCCCCTCTTGAAAATGATATGGTGTTTTTTGTTTGTTTATTGCATGCGATAGATGAAAATACTAATTAAACAACGAACACCACAGTGCTCTGCAGCAACAGATATGAATTCATGTCCAATTGTAATTTGTTCACAGCTTGTTTCCTCCTGTAACCTCGTACACAGTGTCAGTTCTGTTAGTTCTGCAATTCAAAGTTCGCTGAGTAACAGTTGTCCTTTCATCTATGTATCTCTATGTTAGATCTGTACAAACGAACAGTAATATGGTTGCAGAGGTATTCATAGAACACATTGAGTGACTTCATTGATCTACAGTTTGTTTTTCAATGTAGAAACACAACTCTTCAAGATTGGTCTGTTCACCAGAATGTCATTACTTAAAATGTATAACCCATTTGTTATGTTAAATTAGTTTAATACCTGAAAAAAACACTAGAGAGAAGCGTAATATTTGAGTGAAATCTTAGAGATTCAACCGATATTTTCACAAGGACAAGATGATTTGTTGTTTCTCTTAATAAGGTTGTATGATTAATGTGTTGGGCTTTGTGACGTGTCCCTGGCTACTGATGTTACGGAACTACGGAAAGATTGCATCCCCCCACCTATCCCCATAGAAACAGAATCTAGTCATTCTAGAATGTAGTTATTCTATTTCTACATCACCAATCCACTCTGCTACAAATGATGGGTTTGTGTCGTTAAAAAAGGTTTTGTATGTCTCTTCATATAGCTATGTTCTTTTATATTCAATACAAATATACACAATAGGAATTTTCCATTTTAAGATTTGTTTTATTTTTCTCAAGGAATATTCTTGAAGAATTCATAATGACGAAGTGCAAAGGAGAAGTTAGGCTTTGAAAACCCGATCCATTTCAACCTCCCAGCTAGCTAGCCAAACATTAGTGGTAAAAACCCTCGATAGCTTTTCTCTCTTTGTTTGTTTTTATAGTCGTAAATATCTCCTCTAGAGTAGTCAGTGAATCCCCGGCATGCTTGGCCCTCCAGCGCAGAAAGGCCACAGCACGATTGTCCCATCATCTCTTCTGACACCTTGACATCTGCACCACATCACTTCAACAAGACCAAATATTTCCCTTGTGTGTCCCTGCCAGGAATCCCTGCACTGAGAGCTCTTCTAGGGTCATAGGTCATTCCTATTTCTTTACATGTAGTTTATCTATGTGAGGATGGCATGTTGACCTATGTGTGTTGTTAACTCACTCTTGGTAAAACAATACTTTGACACATGGTTGTCAATAGTGATCACAGTCCATTGTTTTGTGTTGGGGCGGTAGCAATACAAAACATATAGCTTATTCATTTTTGTCGACTGGGAATATTTTGTTTATGGTTGAAATAATGGCCTGTCCTCTGGGTAAAGTGTAGAGAGAAATGCAATTCTTTCGGAAAGCAGTTATTTTAGGGTCACGTTAGGACACGACATACAAGTCATCCAACATCCAAGAAGATAAAAAAGGACGATGGATGTTCCATTTGCTCCAACACACACACAGGTTGTCTTACCGCTCCATTTTTCTCCTCTTGTCCACGTTTCACTCAATACAGGATCTTGGGTTATTTAAAAAGGGAGTTCAAAGTTCAAAACAAGAACATTTTTTTTTCTTTCTTTTACACTCTGAACAAAACACAAAGTTGTGTTCTTCAGTTCTGCACCAAGATATCAAATCCCCAGGCAGGTAGTCCAGAGTAGTCTTCTCTCTGGTTAGCCCCTCTTTGTTGAGTTGTGTATCCGTCAGTACTCAGTAGATAAGAACAGTAACAGCACTGAACCAGATCCATATAAATATGTCTACGTCCCAAGTGGCACCCTATTCCTTATATGGGCCCTGGTCAAAAGTAGCACACCAAATAAGGATTAGGGTACATGTTTCTGCACTGAGCAGAGCGATCATTACGCGGAGCGATCATCATGGGGACTCCCATCTGAGTTCTCAGTCTCCCCCTCTGATATGACCTGCATGGGTGCCGTATAGAGTCGGCTACGGGTGCTGTAGCGACTACTATTGGCTGCAGGGGGGATCCGGGAGCGCCCCTGTCTGGACGAAGCCGACGTGGGGGGTGTTTTAGGGCTGAAGCTGTCTGAACTGGGCCTGGGGAAGAGGCTGGGGGGGAAGAGTTGCTCCCCGGCCGCCTGCAATGATGGCTCCTGCAGGGGAGAGGGGGGCTCCTCGGTGGGGTACCTGACCTGGCCCTCAGCAGCCAAGGGGTGCCCAGGGGACTTAGGGGCGATGGGGCTCTTGAGGATCTCTGTAGCAGACATGCGGTAGCTGGAATCAGTCCGACTGCCCTTCTTCAGGAGAAGCAGCTTGAACTCCTCGTTGGAGGTGCTGGACTTCTTGGCGCTGCGGTAGATGGGTCCTGGGGTGCGCTGGGTCCCGGCCGCGGTCAGGGTGGAGAGGGCTGGGGCGGGGGGGATGATGAGAGGGGGCGGAGGGGGGATGGCTGGGAGGATAGCTGCAGGTGGAACGACGGCAGCTGGAGGAGGACACAGACGGCTCTTCCCACTCAGCTCTCCAGAGTCTTTACGGCCCAGGACTTTTCTCTTGGACCTAGAATAGGAGAGTGTTACACGGTTCAGGTAAACAGGACATTTTATAGCCCATTCTGCTGTGGTTCTTATGTCTGATGGGTTTCTGCTGTGGTTCTGATGTCTGATGCATTCAATGTGTGTTCTCTGTTTGTAATTTTCTGCAACCTTGGAAAACAATGATCTTTTGAACTGAAATGAAGATAGTGACAGATAAATGTAATGATAATATCGGTTATGACAAGTACAGCTATAACCCAGTGAGTCAAAAAGAATAGAGTTATTTGAAGTGAATTGAAAGTGACCTGTGGATCATGGCGAACAGGTCTTCAGTAGTACGTGATTTGCTGGGCGACATGAAGACAACATCATCATCAGGTTTGGTTGTTTCGTCAGTCAGAGGAGAGAGGGAGTTATCACTGGGACTAGTAGAATCTGGAGGAAAAGG
Organism: Oncorhynchus tshawytscha; assembly: GCF_018296145.1. Classification (NCBI taxonomy): domain Eukaryota; kingdom Metazoa; phylum Chordata; class Actinopteri; order Salmoniformes; family Salmonidae; genus Oncorhynchus; species Oncorhynchus tshawytscha. Next base: position 701,592 of record NW_024609820.1, read on the forward strand.
AACAGGAGGTTACAGGGAATACCATGCCAGTGATCTGATCACATTCCTTATAGGTCATTAAAGACTCTAGAGATGAGAGGACCAGAACAGAAGTGATCTGATCACATTCCTTATAGGTCATTAAACACTCTAGAGATGAGAGGACCAGAACAGAAGTGATCTGATCACATTCCTTATAGGTCATTAAACCCTCTAGAGATGAGAAGACCAGAACAGAAGTGATCTGATCACATTCCTTATAGGTCGTTAAACCCTCTAGAGATGAGAAGACCAGAACAGAAGTGATCTGATCAGGGGATTATACTTTTACTTGAAGTCTCTTAAATTAATACATCAATTCAAAAACAATTCATTGTTAAAAAGTCTCAAAGTAAAATAAAGTTTTAAGTAAAGTACTAAAGCTGCAATATGTCACTTTTTGGGTGACCCGACAAAATTCACATAGAAATGTGTTTATATAGATCTGTCATTCTCATTGAAAGCAAGTCTAAGAAGTCGTATATATCTGTTCTATGTGCTCTATTTCGACGCTTCCCGTTTTTGCATCTTTTACTTGTGGTTTTGTACACCAGCTTCAAACAGCTGAAAATACAATATTGTTGGTTCTGGAAAAGATATTTCACAGCGCTTTAGATGGTACAATGATTCACTACACTATATTTGCTTGTTGTGACACATAAACTGAAATTAGACGAACTGTTCAAATTTTAGCAACCAGGAAATGGCGGAGGGATTTCTGCATAACGCATAATATTTAAGTAAAGTACAAGTAAAATCTACCAATCCAGACTGACCTTTGCTGAAGTAGTCCTCTGTGTCCGGTGTGGTGGAGTCATCTCTGCTGTTATCCTGAGAGGCACTTCTGGTAGGAACCCCTGATGATGTCATCTCATAGCGGTCCTCTCCACTCCGACCTCTTAGATCTATCACATGGCTGATTGAGTAAGGGTGTGATGCTTCCACCGTTACACCGGGCACTTTGTCAGGACCGCTGCTTGGGCCTAAGTCCCACCTCTGGACCATTTGACTGTGACATGAGTGTGTCTGTGACTGGCTGTGATAATGTGACTGGGACTGATATGAGTGGGACTCCTCTAGCGTCTCGTACGTCGGTGGTTCCCTTGGATGATCTCTTTGATGATATTCTCGATATTCTCTAATGAGGCCTTGACTGTGACTCATAACCCTTGATATCTCTCTATCGTGCTCTTCCTCCTCCTCGTCTTCTTCATCCTCTATCCGTTCCCCTAGCACGTGGCACTCCGGGTGTGTAGTAGGAATCACGGGTTCCGGAGTTGGCGGTGGCGCTCGGTGCGTGGGTTCCTCAAGTTCCAAAGGTTCCGCAGGGCGCGTCCGGAACGCCGTCATTGCCCAGAAGGTTCCGGGGCTGTAGCGGTCCTGCCGGTGCCTGGCCAGGCTCTCATAGGTCGGGGGCCGTCCGGGTGCTGCATGGGGGTGGGGTGGTGCTGGGGCTGGGGTACAGAGTGGTGGTGGTGCTCCTGAGAAGGGTGGTGGGGTCCTGGTTCGGAGGGGGTGGGGGTTTCTGGGCGATGGGTCTCCTGGGTGGCAGGGGCCTGGTGTTGGTGTCAGAGTGGGGGGTCACGATGGTTACACTGGGCATCTTGGGTCTGGTGGCAGGGGCCCCTGAAGCCTCGTGGGCCCATGCTTGTGGTGGTGGTGGAGGCTCCTGGCCCTGAGCACCCTGAGCCTGGCCCCGGGCCTGGGGCTGAGAACCATTGGTGGCCCTGTGGCCGATGGAACGTAGCTGGACGGAGCGCAGCACAGTGGGGGTGATGGCCAGGGCCATGGGGTTGGCAGCAAGTGGGGCCTCTGGAGTCAGAGTGGATCCATTGATAAACCCAGAGGGGGCTGCACTAGCGTTAGCACTAGCACTAGCGTTAGCATTAGAACTAGCGTTAGCGTTAGCACTAGCTTTAGCGTTAGCACTAGCTTTAGCATTAGTGTTAGCGGCTGCAGTGTTACACGCGGTGGCCCGGGCCTCTGCTGCTGCTGCTGCCCTCTGCTTGTTCTGGTGCAGCGTGTGCATGTGGGTCCGGTGGGCCAGAGTGGGTAACGGCCGGCTGCCATGGGCGCTGTGAAGAGAACTTAAGTCCAGCTGGGTGGGTGGAGCCGGGAAGTCATAGTCCTTCCTGGATGACGAGGAAGAGGAAGAGGAACAGGAAGAGGAGGACCCAGAGGCCGAGCTAGAGAACTGGGTCTGGGCCTGGTGCTGCAGCGAGGATAGAGAAGACTTCCTCTCGGGGACTTTGGGTTTCCGTTTCCCGCTGGTCGGAGAGAGCGGGCCGGGGAAGAACGCTAATGGGAAGGAAGACGTGGGCGTCTCGGATTGGCTGGAGTATCCGCTGGAGGGCGAGGCGAGGCCGGCCAGCTTCTCAGGAGAGCCCAGCTTGAAGTCTCCATCCCCGGGGGGAAGAGGAGGGGAGGTGGGCCTGGAGGAGCTGGGACCAGAGCCGGAGGAATGCATCAACGCCTGGGTCTCTCCCCCGGGAGAGGAGGAGCTGCCCACTGGCGACTTGATGCATTCAATAACAGTAGTACCCGTAGCAGTGCTGGAGTTGGACAAGGAGCCGTTGGGGTCCAGGTTATTTTGGGATTTCAAGTCGTTGAGGAACCAGAGGTCTGCATAGTCAGACTGAACGGCGCCCTCGTCCTTGAAGGAGTGAGTGTCAGTGGACCCGAACGAGGTGGGCTCCGTCATCTCCACAGTCCTGGGGCTCCTGGGGCTCCCCATCCCCCAGGCACCACCACCACCCACCGCCTCAGCTTCCAACCCAGGATTCTCCACCTCCCCCGGGCTGGCCATGTCCAGCTGCAGCCTCATCTCTCTGTCTCTGGAAGACATGGGCAGGTTCAGGGTCTGGGTCTGCCCACTACTATGAATCTTTGGTTGGTCCTGGTCGCCCTGCTCATCGCCCTGCTCGTCACCTTGCTCATCACCCTGCTCATCGCCCTGCTCAGGGGGGACGTTCTCTGGAGCACCAGCGCTACACGTCTCCTTCAGCGATGAGCTCCGTTTTGGTGGGGGTGGCTTGACCTTTGGTTTCTTCAGCGGACGACACGGCCTCCCTAGCGTCAGGGTGGCTCCCCTGTAGTCAGAGGACTGAGGAGGATACCCAGCCATGCCCTCTCCCTCACCAGGCGGAGCGCCCACAGTATTACCCTGGCCGCAGTCAGCGCCAGAGCCCACTGCTGCATAGTTGTACATGTAGCTCCTGTAACTCTGGCCCTGCATGGAGTCAAAGTGCATGGAGGATGAGTAGAAGCCCTGGGAGTCTGCTGCAGCAGTAGGGGGAGCTCGCTCTGAGAAGCCGTCATAGCTGCTGATGCTGGTGAAGTCTATCCTGGTCTGGTCCCCCCTGGACGAACGCCTGGGGCTGAAGTCCTGACTACACAGCTGGTCCTGATCAGCCTAGAACAGGATAACATAACATTATATAAGATAAGAGGAGACAAGATAAGAGAAAAGATTAGAAGAAAATAGAGGAGAGGAGAGGAGAGGAGAGGAGAGAGGAGAGGAGAGGAGAGGAGAGAGGAGAGGAGAGGAGAGGAGAGGAGAGGAGAGGGAGAGGAGAGGAGAGAGGAGGAGAGGAGAGGAGAGGAGAGGAGAGGAGAGGAGAGGATAATCTATATTGCTAAATAGCAGTGGTACCTGGTCTTGAGGGTAGGTCCACTCTCCCTCGCTGGCAGTACTGACCCCTGCATCATCCAGCTGGTCAGTGGCTGAGGAGGTGAAGGAGCTGGACCTATGACCCTGGCCCTGTAATAATAATGATAATAATTCATAATAATAATAAATCCGATTTATATAGCTATTTTCCAGTAGCTCAATGTGCTTTACCTAGTTTAGTTAAGAAAATGTAGCTTAATTTTATTTACACTTCCTGTACAAAAGTCCCAACAAACAATACCGTGTCCAAGTCAATAAATAAAGTATTGAAGACAGGAAGTCAAAGGTAAGTAGGATCGTCAGAGGGAAACTCACCTGTGGCTGATCCGAATGGTACGGGTCGATGATAAAGCCGGTGAGGTCATCGATGGCGTGCGGCGCGGCGTTGAGCGACAGCTCCGAGTCACAGTGGGAGGAGCCGGTCAGAGGGGGGGATGCGGCGGGGGGGAGTGTCTCAGAGGTCTGGGAGGGGCATGTGGAACTGCTGCCACTCCAGTTACCACTGGACGACTGGTGGTCCTCCTTATAAGAATAATACATGTTATTTGTAGAGCACTTTTCATCACATGCAGAAAGCAGAAAGCTCTGCACATCATATAAGTAAGTCAGCCTTGTCCAAGCCAGAATGGCCCATTGGGCAGGAGTCTATCTCCGGTTTCTGTAGTGAGGCAGCTTGATGTACAGTACACCCCCTGGACAGGACACTAGTCTATCTCCGGTTTCTGTAGTGAGGCAGCTTGATGTACAGTACACCCCCTGGACAGGACACTAGTCTATCTCCTGTTTCTGTAAGGTGAGGCAGCTTGATGTACAGTACACCCCCTGGACAGGACACTAGTCTATCTCCTGTTTCTATATCTTGAGGCAGCTTGATGTACCAGTACACCCCCTGGACAGGACACTAGTCTATCTCCTGTTTCTATATCTTGAGGCAGCTTGATGTACCAGTACACCCCCTGGACAGGACACTAGTCTATCTCCTGTTTCTATATCTTGAGGCAGCTTGATGTACCAGTACACCCCCTGGACAGGACACTAGTCTATCTCCTGTTTCTGTATCTTGAGGCAGCTTGATGTACAGTACACCCCCTGGACAGGACACTAGTCTATCTCCTGTTTCTGTAAGGTGAGGCAGCTTGATGTACAGTACACCCCCTGGACAGGACACTAGTCTATCTCCGGTTTCTGTAGTGAGACAGCTTGATGTACAGTACACCCCCTGGACAGGACACTAGTCTATCTCCTGTTTCTGTATCTTGAGGCAGCTTGATGTACAGTACACCCCCTGGACAGGACACTAGTCTATCTCCTGTTTCTATATCTTGAGGCAGCTTGATGTACAGTACACCCCCTGGACAGGACACTAGTCTATCTCCTGTTTCTGTATCTTGAGGCAGCTTGATGTACAGTACACCCCCTGGACAGGACACTAGTCTATCTCCTGTTTCTGTATCTTGAGGCAGCTTGATATACAGTACACCCCCTGGACAGGACACTAGTCTATCTCCTGTTTCTGTAAGGTGAGGCAGCTTGATGTACCAGTACACCCCCTGGACAGGACACTAGTCTATCTCCTGTTTCTATATCTTGAGGCAGCTTGATGTACCAGTACACCCCCTGGACAGGACACTAGTCTATCTCCTGTTTCTATATCTTGAGGCAGCTTGATGTACAGTACACCCCCTGGACAGGACACTAGTCTGTCGCCGGCTCATCAAAAACAAACTGACAAAAACAAAATGACTTCCAAAAGGCTACAAGCAAAAGAAGACAGAAGACAAGATACACAGATAAGTGAAGATGGCAACGAAGACGTACCTTGTGGTCTATCTGTCCTCTCAGCACCCCCGTAGTAGAGACAGAGTGGATGGGGCTGCTGAAGGTGTCTGAGCTGGAGGAGATCTCACAGTTCCCCATGTCGACCTGACGGGGGAGGCGGGAGCGACCCCTCTCCATCCACATGTGTTCTGGACTCCCCCCGTCTCCTTGCTGTATCCTCTTCAGACTCCCCAGCTGCAGCTCTGGCATGGCCTGGTCATCCGTACTCTCCTCCTCGTCCTTTAACATCCTTGGCCCCGTTCCCGGGAGGAAGTCCTCCGTCTCGTATGGAGAGAGCTCCTCATCTTCGTCATCATCGTCGTCATCATCATCCTCATCTTCATCACTGTCGTCCTGGTCCTCGTCGCGTATGCGGCCGCCCTCGCGGGGGAGGCTGCGGGAGCGGAGGCGGGAGCCGGAGGCGGTGTACATGGCGGTGTCAGGGTGGTCGGGGAGCGAGGAGATGTTCCCGGTGGAGTGGGAGAGGGAGGCGGGGATACCCCCCTGGCCGCCACGCTGGGCACGTATACGTCTCCTGGAAGGGGCGCCACCGCCACCGGTCAGGCAGTCGTCCGTCTGGCAGCCGGAGTCCTTGGTGTGTCCCCCTCGGAGGGACAGCTCCTCCTGACAGAGGGACAGGTGAGGGTTGGTGTGGACCACCACTGTCCTTTCCCTCGTCACTGGAGACTCATCAGAGTCTGAAGGGAAACAGGGGAGGCAGTAAGTCATCAATCAACATGATTAGAAAATAAATTCAATATTTGTTCAAGTCTAAATGGTAGGACAAATATGCATGTTTGTTTGTCTCCAGAAAATAGGATTGTGTTAAACCATTAAAGTAAAGAAACATAGAGGAGGAACAACAACATTACAGTCAGTTGACTGAGTGGTAATGACAGTACTTGGAGGTCAGGCACAGACAGACAGACAGTATAACAGACAGACAGCTGTACCCATGTCCTGTTGAACTCGTCTGGGGATCCCGGTGATGGTCTTCCTCCTCCTCAGCTTCCTCCTCCTCTGCAGCACAGACTGAGAGTGTACCAGGGAGCAGCGCACACTAGCCTCCCTGTCGAACCCCACCCCTGTGGAGAGGAACACACGCAATGTACAACATTGATGCCATTTATTGTCCGTCAAGAGTAATGTCTTTCCACATCTCACAAATGACATTCCACACAGTTTACAAGTTACACACACTCACTAATACACAAACAACAGTTCATTAATAGATGAATTGATTCAAACAACAGACTAGAGAGAGAGAGAGAGAGAGAGGAAGAGATAGAGAGAGAGAAAGGGAGAGAGAGAGAGACAGAGAGAGAGAAATGGAGAGAGAGAGAGACAGAGACAGAGAGAGAAAGAGAGAGAATGTACAGAGAGAGAAATGGAGAGAGAAAAGGAGAGAGGGAGCGACAGAATGTATAGAGTGAGAGAGAAAGGGAGAGCGAGAGAGAGGGAGAGAGAGAGAGAGAGAAAGAGAGAGCGACAGAATGTACAGAGTGAGACAGAGAGAGAAAGGGAGAGAGAGAGAGAGAGAGACAGAGAGAGAGAGAGAGAGAGAGACAGAGAGAGACAGAGAGAGACAGAGAGATTGAGAGAATATCAAACACATCCAGAGACAGACATTGGTGCTATGTCGTGTTTACCAGTGACGTTGATGGGGATGATGCACGAGGACACGACTGCTGGGTCACTCTTCATCCTCTCCTGGGGGGTGGGCAGAGGCAGGGCCTTGGACCAGTTGGTCTGCTTGTCCAGTGTGGAGGGGGGGTTGGGGATAGCACCAGTAGACCTGTGGGCCACTGCAGGCTCAGCATCAGGGTCAGTGGTAGTGGCAGCCTGAAGCAGATGGAGAGAGATACAGTCAGTTGGTGTTGTAGGGTTAGAGTAACACCTAGAAAAGTTACAAATGGTATACTTAATCAATAAGGCACAAGGGGGTGTGGTATGTGGCCAATATACCACGGCTAAGGGCTGTTCTTAGGCACAACCCCCGAGGTGCCTTATTGCTATTATAAACTGGTTATCAACGCAATTAGAGCAGTACAAATAAATGCTTTGTCATACCCGTGGTATACGGTCTGACATACCACGGCTGTCAGCCAATCAGCATTCAGTGCTGGAACCAGCCAGGTTATAATATTCCCTATATACTGTACCACTATAGGACCAGAGCATCATGGCTCACTATATAGGGAATAGAGAACAAGGAGCCCTTTTCAACACATGCTTAGATGTATTGTTACAAAGGCCAACATACAAAGTACATTGTATTCAGGCAGTTACTTAACTCTTATGTTTAACAGTTATACACTTACAAGGCACAGACACAACATGAGCAAAACATTTGAATTCCATTTCAGTAAATGTTCTGGAGGAAAGGGAAATGAAGAACAGGAAGATATCAAGATCAACACAGAGATCAACAGACAGCTCAAACGCTCAAAGTGACAAAGAACATGATTCCAGGAAAGTCCCAGAGTTCTGGATAGTGGTCAGAAGTTGAAAGGAGTGGAGAGGAGAGGAGAATGATCATGTTTTGAAGACAGTAGACAGGAGCTAATGAGATGTAGACAGTAGACAGGAGCTAATGAGATGTAGACAGTAGACAGGAGCTAATGAGATGTAGACAGTAGACAGGAGCTAATGAGATGTAGACAGTAGACAGTAGCTAATGAGATATAGACAGTAGACAGGAGCTAATGAGATGTAGACAGTAGACAGGAGCTAATGAGATGTAGACAGTAGACAGGAGCTAATGAGATGTAGACAGTAGACAGGAGCTAATGAGATGTAGACAGTAGACAGGAGCTAATGAGATGTAGACAGTAGACAGGAGCTAATGAGATGTAGACAGTAGACAGGAGCTAATGAGATGTAGACAGTAGACAGGAGCTAATGAGATGTAGACAGTAGACAGGAGCTAATGAGATGTAGACAGTAGACAGGAGCTAATGAGATATAGACAGTAGACAGGCGCTAATGAGATGTAGACAGTAAACAGGAGCTAACGAGATGTAGACAGTAGACAGGAGCTAAGTAGAGATGAAGACAGTAGACAGGAGCTAACGAGATGTAGACAGTAGACAGGAGCTAATGAGATGTAGACAGTAGACAGGAGCTAATGAGATGTAGACAGTAGACAGGAGCTAATGAGATGTAGACAGTAGACAGGAGCTAATGAGATGTAGACAGTAGACAGGAGCTAATGAGATGTAGACAGTAGACAGGAGCTAATGAGATGTAGACAGTAGACAGGAGCTAATGAGATGTAGACAGTAGACAGGAGCTAATGAGATGTAGACAGTAGACAGGAGCTAATGAGATGTAGACAGTAGACAGTAGCTAATGAGATATAGACAGTAGACAGGCGCTAATGAGATGTAGACAGTAGACAGGAGCTAACGAGATGTAGACAGTAGACAGGAGCTAATGAGATGTAGACAGTAGACAGGAGCTAATGAGATGTAGACAGTAGACAGGAGCTAATGAGATGTAGACAGTAGACAGGAGCTAATGAGATGTAGACAGTAGACAGGAGCTAATGAGATGTAGACAGTAGACAGGAGCTAATGAGATGTAGACAGTAGACAGTAGACAGGAGCTAATGAGATGTAGACAGTAGACAGGAGCTAATGAGATGTAGACAGGAGACAGTAGACATGAGCTAATGAGATGTAGACAGTAGACAGGAGCTAACGAGATGTAGACAGTAGACAGGAGCTAATGAGATGTAGACAGGAGACAGTAGACAGGAGCTAATGAGATGTAGACAGTAGACAGGAGCTAATGAGATGTAGACAGTAGACAGGAGCTAATGAGATGTAGACAGTAGACAGTAGACAGGAGCTAATGAGATGTAGACAGTAGACAGTAGACAGGAGCTAATGAGATGTAGACAGTAGACAGGAGCAATGAGATGTGCAGACAGTAGACAGGAGCTAATGAGATGTAGACAGTAGACAGGAGCTAATGAGATGTAGACAGTAGACAGGAGCTAATGAGATGTAGACAGTAGACAGGAGCTAATGAGATGTAGACAGTAGACAGTAGCTAATGAGATATAGACAGTAGACAGGCGCTAATGAGATGTAGACAGGAGACAGTAGACATGAGCTAATGAGATGTAGACAGTAGACAGGAGCTAACGAGATGTAGACAGTAGACAGGAGCTAATGAGATGTAGACAGGAGACAGTAGACATGAGCTAATGAGATGTAGACAGTAGACATGAGCTAATGAGATGTAGACAGTAGACATGAGCTAATGAGATGTAGACAGTAGACAGTAGACAGGAGCTAATGAGATGTAGACAGGAGACAGTAGACATGAGCTAATGAGATGTAGACAGGAGACAGTAGACAGGAGCTAATGAGATGTAGACAGTTGCGATGTAGACAGTAGACAGGAGCTAATGAGATGTAGACAGTAGACAGGAGCTAATGAGATGAAGACAGTAGACAGGAGCTAACGAGATGTAGACAGTAGACAGGAGCTAATGAGATGTAGACAGTAGACAGGAGCTAACGAGATGTAGACAGTAGACATGAGCTAATGAGATGTAGACAGTAGACAGGAGCTAATGAGATGAAGACAGTAGACAGGAGCTAATGAGATGAAGACAGTAGACAGGAGCTAATGAGATGAAGACAGTAGACAGGAGCTAATGAGATGTAGACAGTAGACAGGAGCTAATGAGATGTAGACAGTAGACAGGAGCTAACGAGATGTAGACAGTAGACAGTAGACAGGAGCTAACGAGATGTAGACAGTAGACAGTAGACATGAGCTAATGAGATGTAGACAGTTGCGATGTAGACAGTAGACAGGAGCTAATGAGATGTAGACAGTAGACATGAGCTAATGAGATGTAGACAGTTGCGATGTAGACAGTAGACAGGAGCTAATGAGATGTAGACAGTAGACAGGAGCTAATGAGATGTAGACAGTAGACAGGAGTTAATGAGATGTAGACAGTAGACAGTAGACAGGAGCTAATGAGATGTAGACAGTAGACAGGAGCTAATGAAATGTAGACAGTAGACAGGAGCTAATGAGATGTAGACAGTAGACAGTAGACAGGAGCTAATGAGATGTAGACAGTAGACAGGAGCTAATGAAATGTAGACAGTAGACAGGAGCTAATGAGATGAAGACAGTAGACAGGAGCTAATGAGATGTAGACAGTAGACAGGAGCTAATGAGATGTAGACACTAGACAGCAGACAGGAGCTAATGAGATGTAGACAGTAGACAGGAGCTAATGAGATATAGACAGTAGACAGGAGCTAATGAGATGTAGACAGTAGACAGGAGCTAATGAGATGTAGACAGTAGACAGGAGCTAATGAGATGTAGACAGTAGACAGGAGCTAATGAGATGTAGACAGTAGACAGGAGCTAATGAGATGCTAGAGGATGAAGGTTAGAACAGCAGGAAGGAGAGGTAGTAGTAGTAGTTCTATTTAGAACTAGTATTACAATTCATTTCGGGCCTGTAGATTTTAAACCACGAGGCTTGGAATGCAGACAAATACCTTTCTGGTCCATGGGGTGAAGAGGCAACATTCAGTGGGGGAGGGGGAGCGGGTACGGTCATACTATAAACACAAAACATGAAGAAAACAAAAATGATGACAACTTGATCGATGGGACAAATGAAAACCATGGATGGGACTTAGAGACAAAGGTGAAATCATATTGAATGAAACATTAGACAGACAGGATGAAACATGGGGGACCCAGGTGCTGCGGACAGGAACACAAAACGTGGTGAGTAACTTCTTGTGATGCTACGGAGATGAGTAAGTCAGGCATCCCTCTTCCCCGTTTAGACAAGGAAGTGATGTCATCATCGCATCCTACAAGAAAACGGAGTGAAAGAATTATATTCGTCTGTGAATGCTGAGAGGTGACCGTTTTCAGGATTCCTCAGGACAGAGAGCTGTTATGAACTGTTATTAGAGTGGCGTTAGCTGGACTCTAGAGGGGTCATCTTGTAATGAACGCCATCCCATTTACCTTTCTCTGTATAGTGTGACAGTGACCCTCCCTTCCAGGTCTCTCCTGCAGCGTTAAAGGAAGATACGTAGCACGATGAGTCATAACGCTAAACATTCTTATGTGCAATACAATCATACCCCCACCCCCCCAGCATGCAAACTCACTGGGATGGAAAACACATGATAAAAACATGCGATGAGATCAGGTAGCCTAGCGGTTAGAGACACGGGCCAGCAACCGGAGGGTTGCCAGGTCAAATCCCGGGTCTGACGGGGAAAATCTGGCGGGAAGTGATCAAAGCTTAAGATGCTATTGCCTGCTGTTGTGCCCTTGAGCAAGGCACTTAACCCCTACAACAACAGCTCCCAGAGAGGCAGCCCCCTGCACCTCTCCAAAACTTGTTTATGTGTCTTTCGGAGGGGTTGGGTTAAGAAGTCAAATTTCGGGTTGGACCTTGAGGGCAATTGACCGATAAAGTGATCCGAATGTAGACATATGTGTTCTGATGTCTTTTTTGTTACCTTTCTGTGTATTGTCTGGATGTCTGTCTCTCTCACGTGTCTCTCCTAGTGGAAGCCATGCAGCAGAGAGAGAGAGAACACAACAAGCTGAAACCTACTAAGCTCACTGCACTGCACTGGTGACATCATCAACAATGGACACATGGACACATATCATGTTTAAGAAGAAATTCCAACTGTATTTTCATAGTTACAGTTACAGGACCACAATGTGAAAACACAGTGGACATCACACAGCACTTGTAGGTTGACAACACACAGCACTTGTAGGTTGACAACACACAGCACTTGTAGGTTGACAACACACAGCACTTGTAGGTTGACAACACACAGCACTTGTAGGTTGACAACACACAGCACTTGTAGGTTGACAACACACAGCACTTGTAGGTTGACAACACACAGCACTTGTAGGTTGACAACACACAGCACTAACAGGCACTACACTATGTGATAGTTTACCTTCCGCAGTTGATATTCTATCTCTCTCTCTGGTCTCGCCTGCTGCTTGTCAATAAAACAAACAAATACAGATTAGCTGCTATATCAGTCAAGTCATTTCAGGACTTCTCCTCAGGATATTGATTAGCTGCTATGTCAGTCAAGTCATTTCAGGACTTCTCCTCAGGATATTGATTAGCTGCTATGTCAGTCAAGTCATTTCAGGACTTCTCCTCAGGACATTGATTAGTTGCTGTATCAGTCAAGTCATTTCAGGACTATTGATTAGCTGTTGTATCAGGTGTGCTTGTATAGCGCATGAGCAAAGCCTGTACAGACATGTGTATCCCCTTACCGCGCGGCTGTGCCTGCCCCTCTGCTCGTGCCGTCTGAGGGTGCGTGGGGAAGGGAGGGTGGGCATTGGAGGAGCCCCAGAGATGGAGATGGTCACTCTGCGCTCGCGGCTGTTCGACCGTTGACGTTGCTGTTGGTCTGTAAACCATGAGGGAAATACTGAGGTCAGATTCTGACAGGGTCTCGCTACATTAGATGACAGTATTCACTTGCAGTCACCATGTTGTGACTGTATTCACTAGCAGTCACCATGTTGTGACTGTATTCACTAGCGGTCACCATGTTGTGACTGTATTCACTAGCAGTCACCATGTTGTGACTGTATTCACTAGCAGTCACCATGTTGTGACTGTATTCACTAGCAGTCACCATGTTGTGACTGTATTCACTAGCAGTCACCATGTTGTGTTGCAGCTTTAACAGCCACTGGCTCCTCACTGAGATGATGTCAATCAAGAGTTTTCTAGAACCCAGACCAGCAGGTGTTCACAGTACTAACACTAGGTGGCACCACATATGAGGGATTACTGATGGACTTCACAACAACCCTGGTTCAAACTGTTGTTAGGTAGAGTGTATGGTTTATGGTGTGTGTGCTTGTGTGCTTTGGTTCCCAAGCTCTGTGTAGGGCTCAGAAGCTCTGCTTGGTATTTCTGTGTTAGGTAGTCTGTGTTAGGTGTTAGGTGGTGTGTGTTAGGTGGTGTGGGAGGTGGTGTATGTTGGGTGTTAGGTGGTGTGTGTTAGGTGTTAGGTGGTGTGTGTTAAGTGTTAGGTGGTGTGTGTTAGGTGGTGTGTGTTAAGTGTTAGATGGTGTGTGTTAGGTGGTGTGTGTTAGGAGGTGTCTGTTAGGGTGTGTGTGTTAAGTGGTGTATGTTAGGTGTTAGGTGGTGTCTGTTAAGTGGTGTGTGTTAGGTGTTAGGTGGTGTGTGTTAGGGGGTGTGTGTTAGGTGGTGTATGCTAGGTGTTTGGTGGTCTGTGTTAGGTGGTGTGTGTTAAGTGGTGTGTGGTAGGTGTTAGGTAGTGTGTGTTAGGTGGTGTATGTTAGGTGTTTTGTGTTAGGTGGTGTATGTTAGGTGGTGTGTGTTAGGTGGTGTATGCTAGGCGTTGTGTGTTGGGTGGTGTGTGTTAAGTGGTGTGTGGTGTATGTTAGGTGGTGTGTGTTAGGTGGTGTGTGTTAGGTGGTGTATGTTAGGTGGTGTGTGTTAGGTGGTGAATGTTAGGTTTTAGGTGGTGTATGTTAGGTGTTAGGTGGGGTATGCTAGGTGTTAGGTGGTGTATGCTAGGTGTTAGGTGATGTATGTTAGGTGTTAAGTGGTGTATGTTAGGTGTTAGGTGGTGTATGCTAGGTGTTAGGTGGTGTATGTTAGGTGGTGTATGCTAGGTGTTAGGTGGTGTATGCTAGGTGTTAGGTGATGTATGTTAGGTGTTAAGTGGTGTATGTTAGGTGTTAGGTGGTGTATGCTAGGTGTTAGGTGGTGTATGCTAGGTGTTAAGTGGTGTATGTTAGGTGGTGTGTGCTAGGTGGTGTATGTTCGGTGTTAAGTGGTGTATGTTAGGTGGTGTATGTTAGGCGGTGTATGTTAAGTGGTGTATGTTAGGCGGTGTATGTTAGGCGGTGTATGTTAGGTGGCGTGTGCTAGGTGTTAGGTGGTGTATGCTAGGTGTTAGGTGGTGTATGTTAGGTGTTAGATGATGTGTGTTAGGTGTGTATGTTAGGTGGTGTATGCTAGGTGTTAGGTGGTGTATGTTCGGTGTTAAGTGGTGTATGTTAGGTGGTGTGTGTTAGGTGGTGTATGTTCGGTGTTAAGTGGTGTATGTTAGGTGGTGTGTGTTAGGTGGTGTGTGTTAGGTGGTGTATGTTAGGTGTTAGGTGGTGCATGCTAGGTGTTAGGTGGTGTATGTTCGGTGTTAAGTGGTGTATGTTAGGTGGTGTGTGTTAGGTGGTGTATGCTAGGTGTTAGGTGGTGTATGCTAGGTGATGTGTGTTAGGTGGTGTATGTTAGGTGTTAGGTGGTGTATGCTAGGTGTTAGGTGGTGTATGTTCGGTGTTAAGTGGTGTATGTTAGGTGGTGTGTGTTAGGTGGTGTATGTTCGGTTTTAAGTGGTGTGTGTTAGGTGGTGTGTGTTAGGTGTTAGGTGGTGCATGCTAGGTGTTAGGTGGTGTATGCTAGGTGATGTGTGTTAGGTGGTGTATGTTAGGTGTTAGGTGGTGTATGCTAGGTGTTAGGTGGTGTATGCTAGGTGATGTGTGTTAGGTGGTGTATGTTAGGTGTTAGGCGGTGTATGCTAGGTGTTAGGTGGTGTATGTTCGGTGTTAAGTGGTGTATGTTAGGTGATGTGTGTTAGGTGGTATATGTTAGGTGGCGTATGTTAGGTGGTGTATGTTAGGTGGCGTATGTTAGGTGGTGTATGTTAGGTGGTGTATGTTAGGTGGTGTATGCTAGGCGGTGTGTGTTAGGTGGTGTATGTTAGGTGGTGTGTGCTAGGTGGTGTATGTTCGGTGTTAAGTGGTGTATGTTAGGTGGTGTATGTTAGGCGGTGTATGTTAAGTGGTGTATGTTAGGCGGTGTATGTTAGGCGGTGTATGTTAGGTGGCGTATGCTAAGTGGTGTATGTTAGGCGGTGTATGTTAGGCGGTGTATGTTAGGTGGCGTATGCTAGGTGTTAGGTGGTGTATGCTAGGTGTTAGGTGGTGTATGTTAGGTGTTAGGTGATGTGTGTTAGGTGGTGTATGCTAGGTGGTGTGTGTTAGGTGTTAGGTGGTGTATGCTAGGTGTTAGGTGGTGTATGCTAGGTGATGTGTGTTAGGTGGTGTATGTTAGGTGTTAGGTGGTGTATGCTAGGTGTTAGGTGGTGTATGTTCGGTGTTAAGTGGTGTATGTTAGGTGGTGTGTGTTAGGTGGTGTATGCTAGGTGTTAGGTGGTGTATGTTAGGTGGTGTATGTTAGGTGGTGTGTGTTAGGTGGTGTATGTTCGGTGTTAAGTGGTGTATGTTAGGTGGTGTGTGTTAGGTGGTGTATGTTCGGTGTTAAGTGGTGTATGTTAGGCGGTGTATGTTAAGTGGTGTATGTTAGGCGGTGTATGTTAGGCGGTGTATGTTAGGCGGTGTATGTTAGGTGGTGTATGTTAGGTGGTGTGTGTTAGGTGGTGTATGTTCGGTGTTAAGTGGTGTATGTTAGGTGGTGTATGTTAAGTGGTGTATGTTAGGCGGTGTATGTTAGGCGGTGTATGTTAGGTGGCGTATGCTAGGTGTTAGGTGGTGTATGTTAGGCGTTAGGTGGTGTATGTTAGGCGGTGTATGTTAGGTGGTGTATGTTAGGCGGTGTATGTTAGGCGGTGTATGTTAGGCGGTGTATGTCACCTCTGTGCAGGGCTCGCAGGCTCTGCTTGGCATGTCTGTGGAGCTCCTCTACGCATGGCGGCCGGCTGCAGGGGTGAAACACGTTGTGGTGCTGGTGCCATGGGGCCTGGTAGTGCACTGTTAGCTTACTCTCCACATCCAGGTTAGAGACAGCTAGGGAGAGAGACAACAGGAGAATAGATTGGTCATATTTATATTATTGAAATGATGTTCTTCGAAAGACAGACAGCAGGTTAGGTTCTGCGGTCCTTTTCATTCATTGGCAGTTGTGATTGTTATTCATTGATAGGGTTATGAAGATTTAAAATATATATATATAATTTAACGTTTAATTAACAAGGAAAGTCAGTTAAGAACGAATTATTATTTACAACGATGGCTTAAAATAGGGAAAGAGAGAACAGGAGAATAGATCGTTATTATTCATTTGCACATAAATTATGTTTTGTCGTTATCACTGGGAGAGAAGACACTCAGCTATGTTTTTAGACACGGTATGATCCCAACAGTATGACCCCAACAGTATGACCCCGACAGTATGACCCCGACAGTATGACCCCAACAGTATGACCCCAACAGTATGAGCTCAACAGTATGACCCCAACAGTATGACCCCGACAGTATGACCCAGTATGACCCCAACAGTATGAACAGTATGAGCTCAACAGTATGACCCCAACAGTATGACCCCAACAGTATGACCCTCAACAGTATGACCCCATGACAGTATGAGCTCAACAGTATGACCCCAACAGTATGACCCCAACAGTATGACCCCAACAGTATGACCCCAACAGTATGACCCCAACAGTATGACCCCAACAGTATGACAACAGTATGACCCCAACAGTATGACCCCAACAGTATGACCCCAACAGTATGTATGACCCCAACAGTATGACCCCAACAGTATGACCCCAACAGTATGACCCCAACAGTATGACCCCAACAGTATGACCCCAACAGTATGACCTCAACAGTATGACCCCAACAGTATGACCTCAACAGTATGACCCCAACAGTATGACCCCAACAGTATGAGTTCAACAGTATGACCCCAACAGTATGACCTCAACAGTATGACCCCAACAGTATGACCCCAACAGTATGACCCCAACAGTATGACCCCAACAGTATGACCTCAACAGTATGACCCCAACAGTATGACCTCAACAGTATGACCCCAACAGTATGACCTCAACAGTATGACCCCAACAGTATGACCTCAACAGTATGACCCCAACAGTATGACCCCAACAGTATGACCCCAACAGTATGACCTCAACAGTATAACCAGGAGTTATGCCTGGGGCGGCAGGGTAGCCTAGTGGTTAGAGCGTTGGACTAGTTAGGTTGCAAGAAAGGTTGCAAGTTCAAGCTGACAAGGTACAAATCTGTCATTTTACTCCTGAACAGGCAGTTCACCCACTGTTCCTAGGCCACCATTGAGAATAAGAATTTGTTCTTAATTAACTGACTTGCCTAGTTAAATAAAGGTTAAATAAATAAAACCAGTCACTGCCATTCCAGCAGGGGGCAGTAACACATATCAACATCAACTGAATTAAGCTGACAACTGCTCCAATGACAGTTGTCCATGTTTCCTCAAAACCCCATCTCTGCTGTTGTTATACACATAGATGCACAGAACATCTGATTTAAAGAGGCGGTGGTGTTATTATGATTCAGACAGAAGACGACGCTGCTTTTATCCTCCAAGGCTGGGAGAGGGGGATGAGAGGAGGAGAGAGATGAACAGAAGATATGAGGGAGATGTAAACCCTCTTTCTTTCATCATCTTTTATCTTCTGGCCTTGCTTTCATTTCAATCCTCATATTACAACAGCAGCATCTGTTCATTAACATCTACAGTAGGTGTGTGTGTGTCTGTGTGTGTGTGTGTGTGTGTGTGTGTGTGTGTGTGTGTGTGTGTGTGTGTGTGTGTGTGTGTGTGTGTGTGTGTCTGTGTGTGTGTGTCTGTGTGTGTGTGTGTGTCTGTGTGTGTGTGTCTGTGTGTGTCTGTGTGTATGTGTGTGTGTATGTGTCTGTGTGTGTCTGTGTGTGTGTGTGTGTGTGTGTGTCTGTGTGTGTCTGTGTGTGTGTCTGTGTGTGTGTGTGTGTGTGTGTGTGTGTCTGTGTGTGTCTGTGTGTGTGTGTCTGTGTGTGTGTGTCTGTGTGTGTGTGTCTGTGTGTGTGTGTCTGTGTGTGTGTGTGTGTGTCTGTGTGTCTGTGTGTGTGTGTGTGTGTGTGTGTGTGTGTGTGTGTGTGTGTGTGTGTGTGTGTCTGTGTGTGTGTGTCTGTGTGTGTCTGTGTGTATGTGTGTATGTGTGTGTGTGTGTTCGCTGTGTGTGTCTGAGAGTTAGTTTGCTGTGTTCGTGTGTGCGCTCGCGCGTGTGTGTAGTCTGTTGTTTCCTTGAATAACCCAGGCTCATCTGTAACCAGGCAACCCTTCCTATCTGATGTAGGATGAATAGAATGATCTCTATCAATCCATAATCATGAGACTAATGTGGATGAGACGATCTGTCCAGGTCTGATGATTTCATCCCAGAGAAAGCAGTACATTCAGCAGGTCCCCGACAGCCAGAATAAACACAGCTAGCTTACACAGTGTATGTTACCAGCTGGGTTGTGCCTCTATACAGGACTCTGTTAGCCTGCTAAAGCTTCAGGTCTCAGACAAAGTTATGCATCGCACTGTTGCACAAGACTGTGGCGCGCAGGAGACCCGGGGTTCGAACCCAGTTGGTATAAAGGATTTCTGAAGAGGTCTACTACAGTATCTAGGGCCCTTAACTGGCCCTATCCCCATCTATAGAGAAGCCAGTTGGAGGGTTCAATCACTGTGGTCTGAAGAGGTCTACTACAGTATTTAGGGCCCTTAACTGGCCCTATCCCCATCTATAGAGAAGCCAGTTGGAGGGTTCAATCACTGTGGTCTGAAGAGGTCTACTACAGTATTTAGGGCCCTTAACTGGCCCTGTCCCCATCTATAGAGAAGCCAGTTGGAGGGTTCAACCACTGTGATCTGAAGAGGTCTACTACAGTATCTAGGGCCCTTAACTGGCCCTGTCCCCATCTATAGAGAAGCCAGTTGGAGGGTTCAACCACTGTGGTCTGAAGAGGTCTACTACAGTATCTAGGGCCCTTAACTGGCCCTGTCCCCATCTATAGAGAAGCCAGTTGGAGTGTTCAACCACTGTGGTCTGAAGAGGGCTACTACAGTATCTAGGGCCCTTGACTGGCCCTGTCCCCATCTATAGAGAAGCCAGTTGGAGGGTTCAACCACTGTGGTCTAAAGAGGGCTACTACAGTATATAGGGCCCTTAACTGGCCCTGTCCCCATCTATAGAGAAGCCAGTTGGAGGGTTCAACCACTGTGGTCTGAAGAGGGCTACTACAGTATCTAGGGTCCTTAACTGGCCCTGTCCCCATCTATAGAGAAGCCAGTTGGAGGGTTCAACCACTGTGATCTGAAGAGGTTTACTACAGTATCTAGGGCCCTTAACTGGCCCTGTCCCCATCTATAGAGAAGCCAGTTGGAGGGTTCAACCACTGTGGTCTGAAGAGGGCTACTACAGTATCTAGGGCCCTTAACTGGCCCTGTCCCCATCTATAGAGAAGCCAGTTGGAGGGTTCAACCACTGTGGTCTGAAGAGGTTTACTACAGTATCAAGGGCCCTTAACTGGCCCTGTCCCCATCTATAGAGAAGCCAGTTGGAGGGTTCAACCACTGTGGTCTGAAGAGGTTTACTACAGTATATAGGACCTTTTTTCCCCACTTTTTCTCCCCAATTGGTAGTTAGTCTTGTCCCATCGCTGCAACTCGGACTCGGGAGAAGCGAAGGTGTAGAGCCATGCGTCCTCTGAAACAGAACCCAGCCAAGCCATGCGTCCTCTGAAACACAACCCTGCCAAACCATGCGTCCTCTGAAACAGAACCCTGCCAAGCCATGCGTCCTCTGAAACAGAACCCTGCCAAGCCATGTGTCCTCTGAAACAGAACCCTGCCAAGCCATGCGTCCTCTGAAACAGAACCCAGCCAAGCCATGCGTCCTCTGAAACAGAACCCAGCCAAGCCATGCGTCCTCTGAAACAGAACCCTGCCAAGCCATGCGTCCTCTGAAACAGAACCCAGCCAAGCCATGCGTCCTCTGAAACAGAACCCAGCCAAGCCATGTGTCCTCTGAAACAGAACCCTGCCAAGCCATGCGTCCTCTGAAACACAACCCTGCCAAGCCATGTGTCCTCTGAAACAGAACCCTGCCAAGCCATGTGTCCTCTGAAACAGAACCCTGCCAAGCCTGTGTCCTCTGAAACAGAACCCTGCCAAGCCATGTGTCCTCTGAAACAGAACCCTGCCAAGCCATGTGTCCTCTGAAACAGAACCCTGCCAAGCCATGTGTCCTCTGACACAGAACCCTGCCAAGCCATGCGTCCTCTGAAACAGAACCCAGCCAAGCCATGCGTCCTCTGAAACAGAACCCTGCCAAGCCATGCCTCCTCTGAAACAGAACCCTGCCAAGCCATGCGTCCTCTGAAACACAACCCTGCCAAGCCATGCATCCCCTGAAACAGAACCCAGCCAAGCCATGCGTCCTCTGAAACAGAACCCAGCCAAGCCATGCGTCCTCTGAAACACAACCCTGCCAAGCCATGTGTCCTCTGAAACAGAACCCTGCCAAGCCATGTGTCCTCTGAAACAGAACCCTGCCAAGCC